>NW_026779325.1:600000-885000 GCF_030144855.1 Hypanus sabinus | reverse complement strand
ATTAAGACTATTAGCAAAGTTCTTTTTACCCTCGCTAGCAAAATATAATATAGCGAAATGTCGGGAGATAGCTAATGTTGCCCTGTTATGTAGGAAACAAAAATCAGAGCTACGCCAGGGGACTACTGGATGATGAGCTTTACAACACTGAAGAGTCAGCTCACAGATGGGACACAGATGGGCAGCATTTACCTGCAGAGAAAAACAGTGTCGCCAGCAGGGGTCTATATTACGTTTGACAAAGGGGGTACGGAAGTTACAGGTGGGGATGTGCAGTATGTACTGTGGAAAGAAGGACTAATGCACAAAAAAGTTTCCAGTTGGCGAGAAAGTCATTAGTAATAGATACATATCTATTTATGAATCATACGTCTGGATTTCCTGATATCTATCTTGCAGATTAATTCAGTAGTAAAGAAGGCAAATGAAATGCTGACGTTGATTTGCAGAGGACTCGAATTTGATGTCACAGGTGGTGTAGAGGCGACTCCATTGCGTGTAGTCAAAAAAAGGAGATAAGTTTTTAATTGGAGAGTGGGAAACAATTTCTGGGGGAAATCAGGGGACTGGGGTTGATAAACAAGTAACCCAATAAAGAAAGGTGGGGGAGTGGGTATCTCAATGAAACGAACGTCCCGATTCTGCTCCTACGTCCTTTGGACTAATAGTCATGTCCCATGCGAATGAGCCGTGTGAATTAATCATCTAGTCTTTGTCCAAAGCCTCTTTAACGTCGCATTTATTAACCGTCCTTGTTGCCTCTTAAAAACACCCCGCCATATGAGGGGAAAGGGGCCCCTTTGCATGCATAGACCTACTGTAATTGATATTTGGACTCTGTGCAGGTATTCCCTGTGCAGTTCCACACGTCACGAATTTGAGACTAACTCACTGGACCGAGGCACACTGTACAGAAAAGTCAGGGTCTCCGTACTTCTGGATGTTAAATGACGTACCGTTGTCGGAGGCTATCAGTTAAATCTTTTGGCTGCACTACACATTCAATCCAAGCATAGACCAGGCCCGATCTAATCTCCGGGCACTCACTGTGAATTTCTCCTTTTCTGCTTGTAACGAAAGAATTTCCTTTAAGATCTGCTTTGATCTCCGTCACAGCTAATCATCGGCTTTGTTAGTCAGTTGACCAATGAGCATTTATCTTGTAGTTTCGCAGTGATGAGCGCTAGACTATGTTGAAAAAGAAAGATGAAATAAAAGAGAGTGATGAGTTTAATAATTGGCAGGAGGTGGATGTCGCGCGCTGAGGGTGCCGAAGTGCCTGATCACGTGCTGTCTCTCCAGGGCTCTGAAACCAGTTTTATTCTGCCCGATGCTAAGATCTCCGATGACCGCCAGTTCTGTGGTGACCGCCTCTGAGAGCCTAATTATTTTGTTTATCAATTATTTGAATAATTGATGTGAGCGGATATTTCACCGCGCTGATGAATTGCTCTCTGAACGTGGACTGAGTTACCCCATAAATAAACGTATTTGTGCAGCAATTTAATATCAGCAGCATATATCCAGAGTGTTCCACTATATATTCTGAATCGTTGTAATTATTTGGATCCAACCCGGCGATGATGTAGTAAAGAAATTCGGCAACATACACCGACCACAGGAGGATGAAGCTGCCGGAGATGGTGAGAAGTAAGATCACAGACCTCCTCCTGCTCTCCATTTCCGGGTCACTGCGGTTCTCCGCCTTGTTCTGACCCCTCAGCCCCTTACGGACGCGACTAGTCACTAAAATGTGTCTGACTGTCAGAGCGTTGAACAGTAGTATTAATAGAAATGGTACTAATGGCTTCAGAATTATACAAAACCATCAATATCCTAGCCAACCGGGATCCGTATAGTAATCCGGCTTTCGAGTACGATCCCAGGATATATTGTCAATCACTTTCACGGGATAAACTATGAAGAAATTGGGCACATTTTTAAAACAAAGCAGAATGCCAGCTGTTGTCAGAACCACAGCCGCAGTTTTCCCGGTGCAATACTTTGCTTTCCGCTTCTGACAACAGATGGCGACAAACCGATCAAATGTAAAAGTGACGGTGAACCAGACAGAACAGTCAGTGGCTGCAACTTTCCGGACAGAGATCACACTGCATACGGGGGTGATGTCCAGGAATGTCCCTGGGAAATAATAATAACTGACCCGCCATAGTATGACATCAAAGACGATGGTTAGCAGATCCGCCGCTGCCATGGCCACCAGGTAGCGAGTGGTTCAGGTGGAGAGGCCGCACATCCCCCGGGACAGGATCGCCATCGCAACTAGATTCACTGGGGAACAGCAAAGGGAATGAGAGAATTACAGTCTCGCCACACGGTGGTCTCAAAATACGTGCATAACTCATGTCTGTAGTTTTAAGAACGGCATTGCGGGAATCGCAGATGCCTCAAACGGGAGCATATTGAGTGAAATGGTATCATACTTGACATTGCACCACTTGGCAGAGCGGCAGGGAATGAGGCTTGTCAACTGATTCCCGAAGGCACCTTGGAAAATTCAATTAAAAATAAACCTCCCGGCGTGAGGTTTTTGTCTGATGTGTAAAGCCTTGACTCCTGGCAATACTCTGAGTGATAGTGATTGGCGTGTTCCTGTCTATGTTCTGGCACTCTCCCATAGAGAAACCCGGTCGTTCCGCCTCTGTCCATTTTGGAAGTAGATTGATTTTCCTGTTTACATGTCTTGGCCTCCTCCTCGTCACCCGCCCGCAGGGGCACCGATTATTTCGCTTCTTTGAAATACTTCAACTACACTTGGTCGGGCTTCCTTCACACTATGTCAAGATATCCGATCGGAAAGCTCGAATTTTCACTTTAAAAGCTAATGTTAGACCGGCAGAATGTTTCAGCTATTTTACGGGTTAGTGCCGAAACGACACAATTTCCAATATAGAAAAAATAGATACTTCCAAACATTGCCTCCTTTCGAGTTTGCTCCAAATTACTGCAGAGGTGCAGAAGAAATTACTGCAACACATTCTGAATGTGTTGGTCCTCATTGTTCCAGAGCGGGATATCGCATGGACCGTACACTGTCTGAATTCTGATGGACACCAGTGGGTTGCCTCTTAATTCCCTCTTCACTTCACTATAACAGAGCGTAAAAGGAAACCCTGGTACACTAAAATGCGCACAAAGCCCCATTTGAAAGCTTGAAACTCCAGATGATTCGGAGTTTAGTTTAGTCTGGTTTTTGTACTGTGTCATTTAACACCATGCTCTTGAAAATCGTTGTCTCAATTTTACTATGCACTGTACCAGCAGTTACGGTCGAAATAACAATAAAAGTGACTTGACTTGATTTGCACTTTAGACTAGAGCTGAGCCTTGAATTTCAGCCGGGTTTCGCTTCCCAAATTCCCTTCAGACTTCTAAGAATTTCTTAAAATGCGGTGCAATTCCGTTAAATTTGAAATTAAAGAATTTTGCTCTCTTTACACGGAATAACACTCCACATCTGTTTGAATTGCCGGTTTACTTTCAACACAGGCCACGGATTAAATAACAAGGAAGCTTCTTATCGAACACAGTGCTTGTCACAATGTCTGCATCGCACTCACTGATACACCGGCATCACAACGCTGTCGGTATCTGATCGAGTCCAAAGACCGCGCACACAGACCAGCAAATATTAGTTCACTTTTGTTCTTACCTGGAACACCAATAACGGCAATGATCATGTAGTATATCTTTCTCACGCTGTAAAATGTTCCAAGCATGCTGAGTGAGATTCAGCCTGTCTTTCAGCTGCCCGCGATCTTGCTGAAGAAACTCTGAGCTGATGAATCTCCGCTGTCATTCATTTATACTCGCTCCAGCACACTGAATATTCAATACTGCACAAGGCTGACGTGTCTTTTAACAGCTGGGTAAAAATAAACATGATGCCTTTCAAGTCAAATCCCAATTGCAATGAGGTATGGATACCTTAACACGAAATTGCAAAATCTCAGAGCCAAAGAAATGACTATTCGAGAAGTCAGTGAAAGTTGTTGAGAAACTCTCTCAGACTCAGTTCTTAGTTTCATCATCGTTCTAGTTGATGGTTTCCATTCCATGGCTCCATGACGTCGTCACCATGGACCAATGTTGTACTGTCATTGGGCTTCTCTGTTTCACTCGGGATATTGTCTCGGTATAGATCTTGCAATAGAAATGTAAAATAAAATATGTTGTTTGTACGTTCCTGTAAAATACTGAAGAGCCTCAACCATCTACAAACTGTTAATGAAATTAATAAACGGTTTGACAAACACCCTCGAGCAGACAATTTCAATTCCTATCCAACTCCCACTCCGAGATATCGGTTCATGGTTTCAGCTTCTGCCATAATGAGCCCACTGTCAGGTGGGACGAGCAATGCCTCGGTCCCGATCACCTCCAATCTAATCGCTTGAACGTCGACTTTTCTGACTTCCGATACTTTTCACTTCCCGATTTCTTCATCCCCATTTCTCTACTCTGCCCTTAGCCCTTCTCCTGCCCTGCCACTGAACCTCACCCCCCCCCCCCCCCGGTGCTTCCTCTCCTTGCCTTTCTCCCGTGTTCCATTTTCCTCTCCTATTAGATTCTTCTTCAGATCTGTGTCTTTTATGCTTACTAACTTCCCAGCCTCTTATTTTCATTCCCCCACCACACCCACCTGGTGTCCCGTGTCATCTTCTTGCTCGTCCTCCTACAATCAAAACATCTTCTGTCTTCTTCTGCTTTCCGTTCCAGCACTGATGGAGGCCCTCGGCAGTCATTCATTGCCATTGACGTTGCGCGACCTGTCATGGAACTGAATTGAATCACCCCTCCCATCACAGACCAGATAATTCCGCGTCCTATCCCTTCACTCCACCACTAATGATCTCAGTCTAAACCAACATCCCATCCCTCTGCACACCAATTACTGCAACATTATTACAAACAGGTTCTGTCCGCCCTCTGTACTTCGATTAATTTCTCCCGTCCCCTATCACCGCCTTCCTCTACACAACAAATACTGCAACATTATTACAAGCCTCAAACATGAGAAAATCTGCAGATGCTGGATTCAGGGCAACACACACACAATACTGGAAGAACTCAGCAGGATAGGCAGTATCTTTGCAGTAAACAGTAAACGTTTCGGGACCAAACTCCTCGGCGGAACTGGAGAAAATTAGCTGAGGATTAGATTTGATGGTGTGGGGAGGACTGGGCGAAACACCGAGCTACAGGTGAAACTTGGAAGGGGGATGATGAAGCAAAGAACTTGGTTTGACTGGCTATTTCGCTGCACTGATGAACTGCTCTCTGAACTTGGACTGAGTTACTCCATAAATAAACGTGTTTGTGCAGCAACTTAATATCACCAGCATGATTCCAGCGTGTTGAAGTATGTATTCCGAATCGTTGTAATTCTTTGGATCCGACCCGGCGATGATGTAGTAAAGAAATTCGGCAACATACACCGACCACAGGATGATGAAGCTTCCGGAGATGGTGAGAAGTAAGATCACAGACCTCCTCCTGCTCTCCATCTCCGGGTCACTGCGGTTCTCCGCCTGTTCTGACCCCTCAGCTACTTACGGACGCGACTGGTCACTAAAATGTGTCTGACTGTCAGAGCGTTGAACAGTAGTATTAATAGAAATGGTACTAATGGCTTCAGAATTATACAAAACCATCAATATCCTAGCCAACCGGGATCCGTATAGTACTCCGGCTTTCGAGTACAGTCCCAGGATATATTGTCAATCACTTTCACGGGATAAACTATGAAGAAATTGGGCACACTTTTTAAACAGAGCAGAATGCCAGCTGTTGTCAGAACCACAGTCGCAGTTTTCCCGGTGCAATATTTTGCTTTTCGCTTCTGACAACAGATGGCGACAAACCGATCAAATGTAAAAGTGACGGTGAACCAGACAGAACAGTCAGTGGCTGCAACTTTCAGGACAGAGATAACAGTGCATACGGGGGTGATGTCCAGGAATGTCCCTGGGAAATAATAATAACTGACCCGCCATAGTATGACATCAAAGACGATGGTTAGCAGATCCGCCGCTGCCATGGCCACCAGGTAGCGAGTAGTGCAGGTGGAGAGGCCGCACATCCCCCGGGACAGGATCGCCATCGCAACTAGATTCACTGGGGAACAGCAAAGGGAATGAGAGAATTAAAGTCTCGCCACACGGTGGTCTCAAATTACGTGCATAACTCATGTCTGTAGTTTTAAGAACGGCATTGCGGGAATCGCAGATGCCGCAAACGGGATCATATTGAGTGAAATGGTATCATACTTGGCATTGCACCACTTGGCAGAGCGGCAGGGAATGAGGCTTGTCAACTAATTCCCGAAGGCACTTTGGAAAATGCAATTAAAAATAAACCTCCCGGCGTGAGGTATTTGTCTGATGTGTAAAGCCTCGACTCCTGGCAATACTCTGAGTGATAGTGATTGGCGTGTTCCTGTCTATGTTCTGGCACTCTCCCATAGAGAGAGCCGGTCGTTCCACCTCTGTCCATTTTGGAAGTAGATTTATTTTCATGTTTGCATGTCTTGGCCTCCTCCTCGTCACCCGCCCGCAGGGGCACCGATTATTTCGCTTCTTTGAAATACTTCAACTACACTTGGTCGTGCTTCCTTCACACTATGTCAAGATATCCGATCGGAAAGCTCGAATTTTCACTTTAAAAGCTAATGTTAGACCGGCAGAATGTTTCAGCTATTTTACGGGTTAGTGCCGAAACGACACAATTTCCAATATAGAAAAAATAGATACTTCCAAACATTGCCTCCTTTCGAGTTTGCTCCAAATTACTGCAGAGGTGCAGAAGAAATTACTGCAACACATTCTGAATGTGTTGGTCCTCATTGTTCCAGAGCGGGATATCGCATGGACCGTACACTGTCTGAATTCTGATGGACACCAGTGGGTTGCCTCTTAATTCCCTCTTCACTTCACTATAACAGAGCGTAAAAGGAAACCCTGGTACACTAAAATGCGCACAAAGCCCCATTTGAAAGGTTGAACTCCAGAAGTTAGGAAGGTTCAATCATTAGGTATTAATATTGAAGTAGTAAAATGGAATCAACTGTGGCTGGATGGGAGATGCCAGAGAGTAGTGGTGGATAACTGTTTGTCAGGTTAGAGGCCGGTGACTAGTGTTGTGCCTCAGGGATCTGTACTGGGTCCAGTGTTGTTTGTCATATACATTAATGATCTGGATGATGGGGCGGTAAATTGGATTAGTAAGTAAGCAGATGATACAAAGATGGGTGGAGTTGTGGATAATGAAGTAGGTTTTCAAAGCTTGCAGAGAGATTTAAGCCAGTTAGAAGAGTGGACAAAAAAATGGCAGATGGAGGTTAATGTCGTTAACAGTGAGGCGCTACATTTTGGTAGGTCTAATCAAAATAGGACATATATGGTAAATGGTAGGGCACAGAGGAATGCAACAGAACAGAGGGATCAAGGAATAATGGTGCATTGTTCCCTGAAGGTGGAATCTCATGTGGATAGGGTGGTGAAGAAAGCTTTTGGTATGCTGGCCTTTACAAATCAGAGCAGTGAGTATAGGAGTTGGAATGTAATGTTAAAATTATACAAGGCATTGTTCAGGCCAAATATGTATTGTGTGCAGTTCTGTTCATCGCATTATAGGAAAGATTACAATATAATTGAGAGAGTACGGAAAAGAGTTACTAGAATGTTACCTGGGTTTCAACACCTAAGTTACAGAAAAAGGTTGAACAAGTTAGGTCTTTATTCTTTGGAGTATAGAAGGTTGAGGGGAGACTCAATAGAGGTATTTAAAATTTAGATGGGGATAGATGGATTTGAAGTGGATAGGCTTTTTCCATTGAGAGTAGGGGAGATTCAAACACGAGGACTTGAGTTGAGAGTTAGGGGGAAAAAGTTTAGGGGTAACACGAGTGGGAACTTCTTTACTCAGAGAGTGGTAGTTGTGTGGAGGAGCTTCAAGTAGAAGTGGTAGAAGCAGGTTCGATATTTAAAAAAAATGTATAGGTATATCGACAGGAAAGGAATGGAGGGTTATGGGCTGAGTGCAGGTTGGTGGGACTAGATGAGAGTAAGCTTTCAGCATGGACTAGAAGGGCTGAGAAGGCCTGTTTCCGTGCTGTAATTGTTATATGGTTATATAATAACCATCCAGAAATTATATTACAGGATAAACAAGCAGGACTAACTCCCTCAATAGATATAACCATTCCCAACACCCTCATTTCCCTTGACCAATGGAGCACTTCACAACAGGCATTGCTTGTGTCATCAGTCAGACAAACGAATTATTTTCTGTCAATCAGCTTCGACATGTCCACACTCTGTTATTCGGTTCCACTCCCTGCTGCTGATTCCCTTCTCATGATCCGTTCTTACCCCAACCATTTCCCGGAGCCCCACACTCTGCCCTGTGCAGACCTGCCTCTGGTTTCTGACCCTGCTCCGTTGAACATCCAACAGATGGTTTCCCATTCTGCTTTCAGTCTTTAGATGACAGTGGTGTTCTGTAACAATAATTTAGAAGCAGGGAAAATGACCCATAATGTGGAAATGAGCCCTAAATAAGGTTAACTCCCAATGTCATTCTTCCTGAGCCCAGAGATTAGAGGGACAAAGGACATCTGAGACAGAACTGCAGTCAGCTCGACTTCTTCAGTCTGCAGAGAATTCAAGGGAAATCTCTTCACCCACAGAGTGGTGACTGTTTGGAAACAATCACCACAGGGAGAGCGAGAGGGGAACAACAGGGGAGGATTTAAAAGGACTGTCGTGTAGTTGAAACTCTGGCAAGGTCCAGGCGGCCACTCTCTACTGTACACGAGGTGTGTTATAAATTTACTAAGTACCAAAGACAGAGTTTAAAATAGAACTGATTTATTTGCACATATCCAGAATATTAAACTCCAGTCCCATTAAAGGTGAATATGCAGCAGAAGAAACTCCTCCCATGCCCAGCGACCAGGATGCAGAACTGGGTGTGTTGAGCAGCAGCAAATATTGCAGAGTTCAGCACTGACAGTCACTCTCGAAAATGCATTCAGCAACGGTGATGGACAAATATCCAGCATGCAGATTATTGAAACTTTCTCTCCAATGTGAACCCTGTAGTGTGTCACAAGGTTAGATTACTGTCTGAAACCATTCCCAGATTCACAGCAGGTGAACATCCTCGCCCCAGTGAGAACTCAATGATACGCATTCATTTGAGATCACTGAGAGAATCTCTTCCCAATGTCTGACTGATAATGTTTTAAAGGATTTGGGGGATACTCATATTCATGTAAATAATGGGTTGAGGTTGAGTGCCAACTGTGCCTGTGTTTGTGAATGGCTATATTTAAGATGAAGTCTCACAGCTGCTTTTTGGAGCGACATAAAGGTTGAAGCTCATACAGATCCAAAAAAGACGTCTCCTGATAATTCACACCTTTGGTTTCGACAAAAGATGGTTGCTGATGAAGATAAGACAGGACATTCCTTTCTTAATTACAACTTAAAGTTGAAGGTGTCTCTTATCTAAGTTATTAAGCTTTGCTTTATTTGAGCAACTGGAATATCTTTGGAAGTGATTGTTCTTTTTTATCGGTGGCCTTATAAATTGTAGCTATTCTGGAAGTCGAGCAGTGAACTTGTTTGAACCGCCAGAGGGATGAGACGCTTTTCCCCTTGATGTCGGGACAAAGTTACCTAGCCGGAGGAGCTCGAAGAAATAACCTGGTGAACGGATAAGTAACGATCTTTCAGGGCTGTGGTTACTTGATCCGGTGAATTTAAGTCTACACTTATTGCTGTGGCTCGAATCCCAAAATAGGGAATGTCGCTCTGGGCTGAATAGGTGACTGAAGACTTGAGTCGAATCGCAATTGGGTAGCAGGGCGTCCGAGGTACATTTTTACCTCGCCCACGGGATTGGTACCTTGACCAGATCAAAAGAACTATTCGGACCAGGATTTAAGGTAAGCAGTTGTCTCGGTAAGGTTGCTGCGGGTGGCATTGGCTATTCTGTATGACGGCCGGAAGCGGGATTGGGGCCCCGGTCGGGAGAAGCGGTCGCCGCTGCCCGGCGAATCCGATAAGGGGTCACGCAAGTCTCAGAATATGGCCGGTTGAAATTTGATAAGGATGCGACACTGGCAGCCCGGTAAATTTCTCACCTCCGCAGCAGAATATGGCCGGTTGAAGTTTAATGAGGCAAGTTCAGAGAAATGAAGGAAGGGAACCTCCCACTCCTCCAGAGTATGTGAGTGTTGTTTTGTGAAAATTAACGGAAAATAGGCTAGCAGGTTTTTGTGATAATTAAAGTCTGCCGGTGACATTGGATATTCAGTATTGTTCCTAAAGAAAGAGTCGGGAATGGGGACCCCGGTCAGGAGAAGCGGCCACCGCTACCTAAGGGATTTGGCCATATCAGCTGCCTCCTGATAATATGGCCGGTTGAAGTTGATTAACGAGGAGGCAGGCTGGCTAAATTTCTCACCCAGCGTCATAAATAAGAGCAACTGATATTTGGGCCCCGGGGGGGGGGGGGGGAGCGGGGGAGGAACTTGTGTTATAGAATCATGTAAGCAAGCGGTTAATTTAATCTGGAAAAAGAACTGTGGAAGGAAATGGAAATTCCTGATTGAGGAATGGGAAGATAAAGCGGATGTAAAATTGAATAATACTTTACTGGCCAGTTGGAGGAATAATGCATGCAATACAGAAATAGAGGCATGTGCTGTTGTCGGAACTCCTAAGAGTCGGGAAACCCTTAAAGCTGAATGTGAATGGGTGGATGGGAGAGGAAAAGAGAGAAATAGCAACAGTGAAAACAGCAAAAGGCCGACAACGACAGAAAGGAGGGATTAAGGCAACAGCGCTGAACAAGAGCTGAAGAGGGTCCCGGGATCCCGATCCTATGTTTGGCATACAGACCCTGCTTGATGATTCAGAAGACACGGATTGGGATGAGGAATGGGGATTATTTCCCAGAGTTCCGATACCTCCGTCCCAAACCAGCGTTCCTCAGCACCCCCTCCGCCTTATAATTCTGCATGTCCTTATCAAGACACTAAGGGATCAGGTATAGGGGAACGAGTAAAACTAAATCGAAGAAATAAGGGGCGTAAAGAAACAGAATAGAGATAATGGTGAAGAATTAGCCTAATTTACTCAGTAAATGGAGGAAGTCCAAATTAGTTCCCCGGGGCAATATCCCACTAGACAACTGCCCAATCCACGAGCAGCAGACGATATTGTGGAATCGACTGTTGAGGTTTATGTCCCTTGGAAACGGCCAGAAATGATCATGATAATGAATCAAACCCCAGTCCGGAATGAAAAACCAGCTAAGTTTGCCCAGTATGTCCGGAGTACTATTAAAATGTATGTGGCTACTACTAAAGATTTATTTGGATTATGTTGCTTGATTTTATCCCCAGAAGAAAAAGGTAAATGGTTGGAACAAATGAATGATGATACGGGGCCGGTTCGAACTCATGACGATTTACAACAAAATATCCCTGATGATCATTACTGGATTAACCATTTGATTCAAGCACTGGAGCGAGCCCTTCAGCGAACAGGGTGCTGGAATGCAACCCAAGCCTGAACAGACAGGAAGTGAGTATTGGGAAAGTTTTGTTGCCTGTTATGGTGCCTTTACCGGAGATTTAGCTTTAAACTAAGGACAAGATTCGCTCCTGTTTAATGCCATGTTATTTTAGTGTGTTCCTCCCATGTTGCAGATATGCCTCGGACGAACAATATCGATTAGTCTGACAATACTCGAAACCAGAGGAGATGAGTTGTTGTTTATTATTGGAGCGGTCAGAATGAGTCCAAATCACGTTTCAACCCCAGGTGAGAACTGAGCATGTTCAACGAACACGAAGGCAGACGGTAGTAAAGCAAGGGAATGCTTTGGACGGTGGGGAGGATACTGGAAATCCTGACCAGAGATACCCGGACTGGCCTTCTCCTCCGTTCCCCAATCCTGATATGGCAGACTGGGGCCAATATACAGGATGGGATAAGTACATCCATGGAGGGAAGAATTTACCTCAGAGACCGGCTCAGCTGAATCCACCTTCTAACCACTTCCAGCCGGGACCCTGGAAGGGGAATCGAGGAGGACCTGATAGTAGACCCTGGTCGCAGGGAACCAGACCTCGGGTACCGCCCAGAGATGAGCCTCGACCTGAAGCAATGGCTAGACCCTGTTTTAATTCTGGAAGATATTGCCATTGGTGGGCAAAATGTCCCTATCACTTTAGGGCAGAATCACCCTCCAGCGGACCACCTCCAGCCTCATTCACAATGAACAATCCTTTCGCATGAGGCAAGGGGCAAAACATCCCAGTCGTCAATACGTCCCCTAATCAAGAACCACATGCTACGCTACGAGTGGCAGGAACTCCAATTCCGTTTATGATTGATACGGGGGCAACCACTTCGACCCTCGATCAGGAGAGTGTAAAGGACAAGGGATACGACTGTGGTTTTATCATGATTTGAGGTATAGGTAAATGTAGTTTGTCAGACTATGCCGCTGCCTTTTCAATCCTGTGGACAAAACATTTGCAGTCACCAGCAATCTCGGATGCAATTTGGCAGGGAGAGATTTGCTCTGTCCACTAGGGGTTGAAGTACCCTGCGCAGAGGGGGGCATCAGTTTGGGACTGACAGGGGGAAGGCAGTCCCCCCAGTTTGCTGTTCACCAATGGAGGGGAATCAGCCTAGGTCCATCCACTTTTGTGCCTCCCTTCCCAACAGCTGACTCTCAGGTAACAGTCTGTTGTGTCGCTACTGGGGCTTCGGTTGAAGATGACCAGTATTATACCTCTCCCGAAGGAAAGGAATATTCGGTTTCCATTATCGGAGAAATAGAAGGTAAGAAAGTCTCTGCTTCCCTGGCTCAGATCCTTGGTTGCCTTTGGCGATAAACAGGACTGGTGGATCCGCATATTACCCGAACTGTTAATCCAGGTTATAAGGCAAAGCGTCTGGGCACTCTCGACGATACCTTAACGCAACTTGCCCAGACTGTTAAAGGATCATGGCAGCAGCTCCCTCAGGGACGCCTACAATGTTGTGAGTTCCCACAAAAGCTGACTGGACGGTTGACCCGGCATGCATCCAGCATTACCCAATGACAGCGAGAAACACAACTTCGGGCTACCTCTCCCCCCCCCCACCACGAAGTTGAGCGGACATCTTGCACCCCTGTCCGCATTGAACTGAAAAAGGAACAGGTGTTTCCTTCAGTTACTCAGAAGCCCTTGAAACCAGAGGCAGATGAAGGAGTGCGAGCCCTTATAACCTCCTTGCTGGCTCAGGGAATTCCGGTCCCTCGCCAATCACCTTGCAATACGCCGATCTTCCCCGTTCCAAAGCCAGAAAGAAAAGAACGGCGCCGAGTACAAGACATCAGGAAGATAAATGAAATCGTGGCACCCCTACATGCCCTTGGCCCAAGCCCTGCAACTATTCTGAATTGCACGCCTGCAGCCGACTGCATATTTACAATAGTAGATTTGCAACATGCTATCTTCGTCGTTCCAATACATCCAGATTTCCATTACTAGTTTGCATTTACGTATCAAGGACAGCAATACACCTGACTCGCTTGCCCTGAGGGTTGATTCATTCTCCAACGCTATTTTCGCAGACTCGCCAGTGCCAATGACGTGACTTGAGGTTGTCTAGTAGCTCAGCTTTGATACAGTATACAGATGGTTTACTGATTGCCAGCCATAGCGCTTCCGCCTGCGAAATTGTCACGACGATACCACTGAACTTTCTCCACTCGTTGGAGAACGTGACCCCGCCGCATAAAGTAACGCGTTCCCAGAAAGAAGTGAAGTCTCTAGAGGTCCTGCTCTCAGCAGCCGAACGGAAGCTGACAGAAGACCGAATACGACCCCATTTCAGATGCCCCCATTTCAACTTCGCCGAAACAGACGAGGGTCTTTTTCGGACTCCTGAATTTCTACGAGACAACGAATATTGAATATTGCCATTTACACCAGTCAGCTATCTCAACTGGTATCACTAAACGCTCCTCCTACCTTCTCTCTGACTGCCGAACAAAGAGAGGCTGTCACTGAATTAAAGGACAGTGTATTACGAGCCCCTCCCTTGGGGCAGTCCCTCTATGATCGCCCCGTTCAACTATACGTCGCCATTAAAGACCGTTGTGCCACTACAGTACACACTCAAAAACATGGCGACCGACAGCGTCCTATTACTCTACCAAATTAGATCCCGTAGCAGCAGGATTGCCACTCTTCATACAGATACCCCCGCTGTACACACGCTTGTGTTGGCCGATTCAAATATTACCTTACACCTGCCAGTTGCTGTGCTCACACCACAGTCCACGGTGGAATTCCTCAATAATCTCCAGACTCAACATCCAACACAAGCTCGGCAAAGGCGATACGAGATGGCTCTCCTTGATAATACCCTACTGACTTCTTCTCACTCTGAACCCTGCGACCTTCCTAAATGACCCACCACAACCCTTGAACGTTCCAACACATGCTTTTCTATTACAAAATCGTGTTTTCACCACCACACGAGAAGATTTGTCCGGTCAGCCATTGTCTAATGCCGACCTCCACTTCTATGTCGTTGGCAATTTTTTGTCAGCCCCACCAACAAACCAAGCTCAGGGTATGCCATCGCCACTGACTCCACAGTTATTGGACAAGGATCTTTAAGTCCCCTATATTGGAACAAATGGCAGAGTTTTCTGCCCTCATCCGCGCCTGTATTTTAGCTAGAGGCAAATCAGCCAATATTTACACTGAATCCCGCTACGCTTTTGGTGTGGCCCATGATTATTGTTGCTTTTGTGGGAGCATCGTGGATTTGTAACCTCCACTGGACAGTCTATTATTAATGCCCTGTATGTTCGTCACTTATTACAGTCTCTTCAGATCCCATCTCAAGTCGCTATTAATAAATGTTTAATACACGAGCATCCGATGAAGTATCCCCGGGAAACGCCAGAGGGGACGAGCCGGCAAAGCAAGCCGCTCTCCTCCAGCCACTTATTATACTTATGGGGTACAAAAGTCCACAGTTCAATCACCACAGCAAACGGAAATGCCAGACATGAGGGAAATGCGCGCACTTCAGGGGGACGCCCCTGCTGAGGAACGCAAATTATGGTCCCAGATTGGATGACACTATGATAAAACACTCAATTGTGGCTGACCCCTGCGGGACAGGATTTTTTCCAAATTTCTTTTTACCCACCCTGATTGATTATGTGCACAATTGTTCCCACCTGGGCAAGGAGGGAATGGTAACCACATTATTACAATCCTGGTGGCACCCTGATTTCCAAACAGCAACTGAAAAAGGAATAAAAACATGCCTATTATGTAAAAAGGCCAATGCTGGGAAGGGTATACCTTGTGCCTCCGGGAACACCCTCTTGCCAGGTGTCTACAACATGATTCTATTGGACTACCTAGGGTGCATGGTTATAAATATTTCTTGCTAATAGTAAATCTGTTTAGCAGATGGATAGAGGCTATACATAGTACTCATAATACTGCTATGTCGATTCCCCGTTACGGATTACCCGAATCAATAAACACAGACAATGGACCTCATTTTATTGCTAAGATAAATGAGAAAATCTGTAAAGAACTGGCAGTAAAACAGCAACTCCACTGTGCTCACCATCCAAGTGCAGCTGGTATTGTGGAGCAAGCAAATGGAACCTTAAAGAATAAACTCACTAAACTTATGCAAGAAACTGGACTAATCTGGCTTAAGGTTTTACCTGTGGCATTGTCCCATATGAGAGTTACATCCCCGTCTAAAATTGTATTCCCAGCAGAAATCATCTATGGAATGCCTATGCATACCCCATGGACGCCAGGGTTAAATTGTCCATTTCCTCATAAGATAGAAATGCATGCTCTAGGGGAGGAAATGGGAATGTATTTGTGTAAGCTGACCAAAATTTTCCATAGTGTGCATTCGCGGGTTCGCCAGGCCCACCAAGCTGACGAGGATCAAGTTAAAGGGGACTATCCCACTGTTGATCCTGGAGACTTTGCGTTGATAAAGAATTGGGACAGAAATAAATTGGACACTCGGTTGTAAGGAACCCATCAGGTGCTGCTGACCACACCTACGGCCGTGAGGTTGGAGGGGCAACCAAAGTGGGTACATCGAACCGACTATAAACCCGCCGTAAAGGAAGTAGCAGAAACGGAGGGGGAATAATATCATGCTGACAGTACTAATGTTACTTTTCGGACTGTATACACCACGTCTACAAACAGATACTTCCCTTTCTCTGTGCCACACACATGCAGAACAAATATGGCAGTCGGCGTGTTTGGTGGGTCCCAGGTTACCCCAGCATGCGGAATCGGGAATGCCCTCGGAACGAGTACCTTTGAGTAGTAGTGAGATGTTAACTGTGAGATTTCCGAATGCTTTGAGTAAAACATCAGACCCATTTTTGGATCGATGGTGGATATCAGGATGCAATACAAACCAGAATTGCGGGTGTCTCTGTTTTAAGGGATTTACGAATCCCTACAGAAGTGGCTGAGAGACTTGCCCATAGAACTTGCCCATACTCTGAGTAAGGTAAACGGGACCGGTTATTGCCGAACTGGAGCAATAGAGGAAACGTTATTGGGAAATAGCTCTTGTACAGAAATTAGAGCTGATTCCCCTCCGTTCGCTGATAATGGAACTGACTGGTTATGTGGTAAGAAGGTATATCCGTGGCTGTCAGGGCCTTATGATGACAAAGGAACCATCACAGCGAGAAATTGGACGGGGTGCTGCTGATTACCTTATGTAGCACCCTTTATATATGCATTAGCCAACATTTCTCATCGGAGCTAGAAGGAAATAAAAGATGAATTAGAGAAAGTGAGAGATTTTGGACGAGAGTATTTCCTTTGCATGGGACAGCCCGAAATTCGAGAGAAGAGATCAGGTTGACAGCTGTACCAGAGGAGTTGGCGAACAGTACTTCTCGGGTTTTAACCGATGTCGAGACCCAGATTAAGGATTTAACTACTGAAATAGTAGCTCTGAGGATGGTAGCTTTACAGACTGGGATGGCATTGGATTTATTGCTAGCAGAGAAAGGGTTGTCATAGACAATAGACAATAGACAACAGGTGCAGAAGAAGACCATTCGGCCCATCGAGTCTGCAACGCTATTCTGAGATCATGGCTGATCATTCACTATCAATACCCAGTCCCTGCCTTGTCCCCATATCCCTTGATTTCCCCTATCCAGTAGATATCTATCTAGCTCCTTCTTGAAAGTATCCAGAGAATTGGCCTCCACCGCCTTCCGAGGCAGTGCATTCCACACCTCCACAACTCTCTGGGAGAAGAGGTTTTTCCTCAACTCTGATTTAAATAACTGACCTGTTATTCTCAATCCATGCCCTCTGGTACTGGACTCTCCCAACATCTGGAACATATTTCCTGCCTCAATCCTATTAAATCCTTTAATTATCTTAAACGTTTCAATCAGATACCCTCTCAATCTCCTCAATTCCAGCGTGTACAAGCCCAATCTCTCCAATCTCTCTGCGTAAGACAGCCCTGCCATCCCAGGAATCAACCTAATGAATCTACGCTGCACTTCCTCAATTGCCAGAATGTCCTTCCTTAAACCTGGAGACCAAAACTGTACACGATATTCCAGGTGTGGTCTCACCAGTGCCCTGTACAAATGCAAAAGGACATCCTTGCTCTTGTACTCAATTCCCCTTGTAATAAAGGCCAACATTCCATTTGCCCTCTTCAATGCCTGTTGCACTTGCTCATTCACCTTCATTGACTGGTGAACTAGGACTCCCAGGTCTCTTTGCATTTCTCCCTTACCTAACTCTACACCGTTCAGACAATACTCTGCACTCCTGTTGCTGCTTCCAAAGTGGATACCTTCACATTTATTCACATTGAATGACATCTGCCAAGTATCTGCCCACTCACCCAGCCTATCCAAGTCTCTCTGTATTCTTCTAACGTCCTCTTTGCATGTCACACTGCCAGCCAGTTTAGTATCGTCAGCAAACTTGCTGATATAGTTTTCAATGCCCTCATCTAAATCATTGACATAAATCGTAAAGAGCTGTGGTCCCAATACAGAGCCCTGTTTTTACCCCACTTGTCACCTCCAGCCAGTCCGAGAAACACCCATTCACTGCTACCCTTTGCTTTCTATCTGCCAACCAGTTTTCTATCCATGTTGAAACCCTGCCCCCAATGCCATGAGCTCTGATTTTACTCACCAATCTCCTATGTGGCACCTTATCGAATGCCTTCTGAAAATCTAGGTACACAACATCCACTGGCTTACCCTCGTCAAACATCCTTGTTACACCCTCAATAAACTCCAACAGATTAGTCAAGCATGATTTGCCCTTGGTAAATCCATGCTTGCTCGGCCTAATCCTAATACTGCCATCAAGATATGCCACTATTTTGTCCTTAATAATGGACTCAAGCATCTTCCCCTCGACTGACGTTAGGCTAACAGGGCGATAGTTCTCCGTTTTCTCCTTCCCTCCCTTCTTGAAAAGTGGGATAACATTAGCCACTCTCCAATCTTCAGGAACTGATCCTGAATCTAAGGAACATTGGAAAATGAATACCAATGCATCCGCAATTTCCTGAGCCACCTCTTTTAGAACCCTCGGATGCAGACCATCTGGACCCGGGGATTTATTAGCCTTCAGTCCTATCAGTCTACTCATCACAGTTTCTTTCCTAATGTCAATCCGTTTCAATTCCACCGATATCTTATGACCCTGGCCCATCGGAACATCTGGGAGATTGCTTGTGTCCTCCCTGGTGAAGGCAGATCTAATGTACGCATTAAATTCTGTTGCCATTTCCCTGTTTCCTATAACAATTTCTCCCAAATCATTCTTCAAGGGGCCAACATTGTTCTTACCTATCTTCTTTCTATTCACATAGCTCAAAAAGCTTTTGCTATCCCCTTTTATATTCCTGGCTAGACTGAGCTCATACCTGATTTTTTCTCTCCGTATTGCTTTTTTAGTTAAGATCTGCTGTTCCTTAAAACTTTCCCAAACATCTGTATTCCCACTCATCTTAGCCCTGTCATACTTCTTTTTCTTTAATGCTATCCAATCTCTGACTTCCTTTGTCAAGCACTGTGGACCCTTCCCCCTTTTTGAATCCTTCCTTCTCATTGGAATGAACTGCTTTTGCATCTTTTGTATTATGCCCTAGAATATCTGCC
Organism: Hypanus sabinus; assembly: GCF_030144855.1. Classification (NCBI taxonomy): domain Eukaryota; kingdom Metazoa; phylum Chordata; class Chondrichthyes; order Myliobatiformes; family Dasyatidae; genus Hypanus; species Hypanus sabinus. The sequence continues at coordinate 865,734 of NW_026779325.1, read as the reverse complement.
ACTGCTGATCCACTGTCTTTCCTGCCAGGGCATCCGCCCATTTAACTTTGGCCAGCTCTTCCCTCATGGCTCCGTAGTCTCCTTTATTTAATTGGAACACATAGGAAACACAGCATAGGAAAGGAATGCTGTACCTATATTCCAGATGAGGCTTCTATTATTACATATCTATCTCAGCTTATCACTCGGGAAATCCAGGAAATTAAGGGAATTGGAGAAAAGATGCTTGGGCTTACCGATGGTCAGGCAACCTGGCCATGGTCTGTTAACATTTCGGAGACTTCTGGGGAATGGTTCTGTATATAGCTGTGATAATAAATTTAATTATAACCATAGTATTTCTTATAAGATATATTAATCCTCTTATAGTTTGTTGTAAACCTAATAGATTACTTTATATTTTATCATCAAATAATAAAAAAGGAGGGAATGATAGTTTTAAACGAATTGGGGTATTCTCAGATTCCTGTAAATAATTAGTTAACGTTGAGTACCGACTGTGTATTCTGATTTCTGAATGGCGACGGCATGTTTAAGATGATGTCTCTCATCTGCTTCTTTGGAGCGAGATAAGGGTTGAAGCTCACAGAGATCCACAAAACGCGTCTCCTGACTTTTCACACCTTTTGGGTTCGACAAAAGGTGGTTGCTGTTGGAGATAAGACAGGCCGTTCCTTTCTTAGTTAAAGATTAAATTTGGTACTCTTATCTAAGTTATTAAGTTTTGCTCTATTTGAGTAACTGGAATGTCTATCGAACTGATTGTTCTTTTTTATCGGTGGCCTTATAAATTGTAACCATTCTGGATTTCGAGTAGTGAACTTGTTTGAACCGCCAGAGGGATGAGACGCTTCTCCCCTTGATGTCGGGCAAAGTTCCCTCGCCGGCGGAGCTCGACGAAATAAACTGGTGAAAAGATAAATAATGATCTGTTTTCTGCTGTTGTTATTTGGTCCGGTGAATTTAAGTTTACAACCTGGACCAAATGATGTAGACCTTAGAGTTCCGAAAGAGGTGGCTGAAGAGAGTGCACTTACTTTATTTACTTAACCTTATTGTCACCAAACAATTGATACTACAGCGTACAATCATCACATCGATATCTGACTCAGTGCTTCGCGCTCCCTGAAGTACAAATCGAAGTAAATATAATAAAAAAATAAATTTAAAATCATAATTAGAAAATAGAAAAGGGAAAGTAAGGTAGTGCAATCCAGGTCTGGATATCTGGAAGGTACGGCCCAGATCTGGGTGGAGATCAGATCAGTGTGGAGATTTAGTGATGATTTTTCAAGAATTAAAGTATTCTGGTATGCTGCTGGAAGACAGGAATGTTGGAAATACCACTTCACCCTTCAGGTAGATAGAGAGGTAGAAGAACCGAATTATAGGCCAGTTAGTCTGACCTCACTGGTTGGGAAGATATTGGAGTCAGATTTTGAGGACGTGTTTTCAGTGTATTTGAGGCTCATGATAAAATCGGCCATTTTCAGTATGTTTTCCTCGAGGGAAATTCTTGTCTCAGAAGCGTGTTGAAATCCTTTCAATGTATAGAAGAATTAACAAGCAAGATATACGAAGGACAATCGGTTGCTGATGTGCGCCTGGACCTTCAGAAGGTCGTTGACAAGGTGCCAGACATGAGCCAATAATATTACAGGAAAGATTTTTGCATGCATAAAGCAGTGGCTGATTTGCCGGAGGGAAATAATAGAAATAAGGGGTACCTACCGGTGACCAGTGGAGTTCCACAGGGGGGTGTCTTCTATAGTGGGACATGAGTAGTTAACTTTATCTTCTATAGTGACTATTTCTTCATATTTCTGGGTTGTGCTTTCATTTAAGTTTTGTGGCGTGTACTTCTTATTAGTTTTACATATTCCGGCATGGAGTGCTGCATCCTGGCTTTGTTAAAGGAGTTATATCCTTAGGAGATTGTTTTTATTTCACCTCTTCCACTCTCACTCTTTCACGAATGACTTACCAACTTGTAAAGCTTCTTTCTGTCTCTCCTGCACTTCTTACTCTGAATTATCATCTTTGTTTCCCCCAAAAAGGCCAAAACCGCCAGTGTCGGGGACAGATGTGAGTATAGACGCTATGAGTTAGGAGGGAATGTGCGACTCTATAGAAAACTCCAAATGAGGTGATCGCGCTCTTCATGTTTCTGTGTCAGTCTCACAGTCAATTAGCAAACCCATGCTCCACGTTCCCCTCCCTTTCTGCAGCGGCGATTCCACAACCCCTTGTGGAAGTGGTGTCTCATTTTATGTTACAGCTAAGGCTAATAAAATGGCTTCTTAGTTATGCTAAAAGTAAAAACGCTTCTTTGTTATGTTAACTGGTGAGAGAGTGGGTTCTCCCGCAGCTTGTTTGGATTATAATTACTGATAACAAGAATTTGATTAATTTGTTAACCAATTGGGATAGGTGTTATTCTTTCTTGTGGGGCTGTAGGCTAGTGTTGATGGGCTTTTGGGGAGTCGGCGCGAGGGGTTTAGAGAGAGAAGACGCGATGCTGTAAGCTGGGCGACGGAACGGACCCCGAGCGGTGGTCGGAGGCCCAGGTTTTCGTCGAGCAGAGGAGATGAGGATAGATTCGTGTGGGGCTTCTGCTCGACCACCGTTGTTGGTTCCAGGCGGCGGGTCGAGGAGGTCGGAAGGGATCGAATGGTGGCAAGAAGACGTCGTTAACTGAGCGCCAACGGTCGTGCAAGAAGTGGTTGGGCTTTCTAAGTTTGGCGCCTTTTAATTTTCCATTTATTTTGGAACTCTATGAAGTACATAGTTCCAGTAAGATCTATAAAGTGCAATCATTAAATCGCATATGGTGTACTGTCTGTTATTTGGAGGGGTGGGGACATTACACAGCATCTATCCACGCTGATTAGCCAGACTGGAGGGACCTAAGGCTGCTCCCCCTGGACGGAAGCGATCTGAGCAAGCCTGAGGTTTACCAGTGGGCTACACTTGTATGGCATCGCACTTCCTTTACACTCTTTTACCCGACGCTGTCCATTTAAAAAAAAATCTAAAACCAGTAAAGTTCTGAACCCATCCCTGCCCTTGTGACAGTCGAGTGTCTGTGATAGTTTGGAACATACTTCAACCAATGTAACAATTACGCCAGCAGCATTGAGAGTTTCTATCGCTACATACCTGAACTGTATGGAGTCAGCAATCTTTCGCAAATTCTGTAATTCCCGGATGACAAGGCATAAGATCGTTTGAATTAATGACATATTTGCCAATCCTGTTCATTGCAAAACGGCTTTATTTGAATATTCCACTGAATTGCCGTTAGAGGCGAGCGTTATCTGCACAGATTGCCATTTAATGTGAACACATACGTCATTCCATTCCTTAGCTCTTCTCTGAATTTCCTCTGTGTCAGTGTGTTGATACAAGTATTGGGACACACGCTGAGAATTTGCAACATGAACCCAAATTGTTGTAGGATGTATACCGGGGAACTCAAATATCTGTCCTCGTAAAAGTAGTTTTCCGTTTGCCATTTCAGGGAATGGGCTACATTGGGCATCCAAAGTAATATGAAATTAGCTGATATAGAAAACAGCAAAATTATCGATTTTCTGCGTTTTTCCACTTCGGCATCTTTCTGATTGTCGCTGCTGTGCCGAAGCTTTCTGCGGACTTTATTTGCCACAACGATATGTCTTACGGTTAACCCGTTAAACACCAGGATTAAGGCAATTGGTAGCAATGGTATTAAAATACTGTCCAGTAATTGGTATCCTCTCCACACGGGTGAAGTAGCGTATTCATAAGTGGCGGTGCACCGCCACGGCATGTTGTCAATGATGACGTAAGGTTCAAGGGTAAAGTAAACCGGGGCACATCTCCCACAGCTCACTATAACCACGGTCACGATAACCACCGTTGCTGTTCTCTCGGTGCAGTATCGCTCCCGCAGCTTCCGGCAACATATTGCGATGAAGCGATCGAAGGTAAAACTGACCGTGAACCAAACAGAACAGTCCGTCGCTACGACCCGAAATACAAGTGTCAGAGCGTATACAGGAGTGATGAGCAGGGATCTGGAATAAAGGTAGATATTGTTGGTCTGTTCCACTAAAGCGACAACGATAACGACCATCAGATCCGCTGTGGCCATTCCAAGCAGGTAACGGGTGATGCATTAGGAGAGTCCGCATTTTCCACGAGATAGGATCACAATCGCCATTAAGTTAACTACAAGAAATTTGGAAACAAAATAGAAATATGGTCAGTTCCCTGAATGCTCCCATTCTACGAAGCTATGCAGGGTATGGCCTGTTTGGAAGTGGAAAGCGGGAATCCGGTGTGTGCGGTCTCCGTCGCTGCACTCCGGCTGGAGGACAATGACGGATGTGAGTGTCAGTGGATTGACGACCTTCCCACAGATTAGAGCGAGGTATCCGAGTTCCACGACTCGAGGACCGGTGAGCAGTCGATCGCTCCTGTAAACAACACTGTTTCCATTATTAGAGGTGAAAGAGCTAAAGAGACTGTTTGTAGCCGTGACGAAGTGGAGTCAATGAGAAATAAAGCACAGGTTCTCATTTACTGACTTACAGAAAAAAAGAGCTACGTATCGAAAATAGACTGGACCGTCATTTAAATAAGCTGCAACGTTGCTATAAGATCGAAGATTTTGCACTGAACGAGACTCGGGCCTAGAAAAAGCAGAAACCACCATCACTTCAGAAAGCCTAGCAAGGTGAAATTATGAAACAACGAAAATATTGACACCAACTTTTTTAACAACAGAAGAAAACACTGCGATCAAAGTATGGAAAATGGAAATAAAACCTCAAGATGCCTAAATTCCTCATTCCGGAAACACGTTTTAGCCGACGGTAGCATTAGTGCTCAGTAACAGTGCGGATACCGCAGCAGAGTAACGACGGCACCATACATAAAGTAACCAGCTCCGGCATCTTACCGGGGACACCAACCGCTACAAGTGTGGGATAGAAAATGGCCGCGATGTAGTAAATCGCCGGATATCCCATATTCCGTCAGAAGCAGCGTTCAGTTGTACGGAACGTTTCAGCTGCTCAGATTGACTGGTGATCGGTCTAGTAGACTTTTATTGAGGTGAGAGCAATTCCACTGAGACAATTAGGGTGAATATCACGTCAGGGACATTAGTGACATCCAAATGCAACAAACACTTTTCTTAAACTATTTATACTCACTCTGTCCCCGTGTCATGAATTTGACTCCTCAAGGGAGTCTATTACTTTAAAGCAAAATATGATGTACTTTTTCACTGTTATTTTCCATGATACCTGGCTTCAGCTATTTAAGCAGCATATTTTTATATCATTGTTGCTTTAAAACAGATATTCATCTTGAAGTCAATTTACTTTGCTATATTTGACCGTGCACATTCGCTTCTGAAATTGAGAGAAGGAGTCTGTTCTGTCAGGTGAAATGAAGAACACTTCTTTATTAAAGGGAAACTTCCGTTCATCTTTTATTTCGTTCGTTCCAGTTATTTCGGGCGGTTTGAGTGATGGAAATCACAGTGACAGCTCACATGTGTTACAATAAAATGCACTGCACATATTCCTACAAACACTTTGAAAGATCCACAGCGATATTCCAGAGACCTGTGATAAAAAGGGAACGTGTCCTCGGGAAATTAGCGAGTGCTGCGGAGAGTTCAAAGAACAGTGTTTTCCAGCGCATACATGGGGCGTTTGGCAGGAACCTGAACTCTGCCAGTGAAGGACTTGATCGCCCCACACTCGTGACGTGAGATGCAGTCTATTTAACTTTAAAGATATTCGCAAACCTGCCACAATTCTACCACTATTTCTCCATCCGTTCTCTGTTAGAACAAATATAGTAAGTAAAATCTATGAACTATCCGCAGGTTCTCAGGCTGTTTTATATATATATATTTTTTTTTTTTTTGCCACGAAGTTATCTTTTTTTTTCTCCTGATTTACTGTCAGGTATATTGCCTTTCGAGCGTCACTCTAAGTATGTGCAGAACCGCGGATGTGTTCAAGCTCACCTGTCAATCACACTTCCTTCTGCTCCTGCAGTGCACCGCTCCGTGCCGAATGTGGTTCTCGTAGCGATGAGCGGCCCTCGGCTTATTGGAGAAAGTCTCATCACTCTGATTCCATTGTGGAACTCACACTAATGTGCGGCCCTCGGTTGACTCGAGAAACTATTACCTGAACCTTCAAACTCATCCTTCCAAAGTGAATCACTTCGTACCTTTCGGGGTTGAGCACCATCTGTAACTTCCCAGCGCTGCTCTGTGTCCTGTCACTGCCCTGTTGCAAACTCTGACTAACTTCTATACTATCTATAATTCCACCAATATCCACATCATTGAAAATACAACAACTCACCTTTCCACTTCCTTATTCACATCATTTTTAAAGCACGAAAATCCGCGGTTCTCAGAACAGATCTCACAGGACACCACTGGCACCTGCATCCAGGGAGAAAACGCTCGACCCACAATTATCCTCAACTTCTTGGGTGTCAGTCCTGAATCCACAAACCAACTTTACCAGGGTACCAGGTTTTCTAACGATCTGAAAGGTCCAACCATGTTTAACCGAAGGATGACCGTCACGTCTTCATAGAATTGCACCAATGTCGTGAGAAACGATCTGCCCCTCAGAAAGCAACACTGATTCTCCCAAATCAGTTATTGCTTCTGGAAATTCTCGTAAATCGTGTTTCTAAGAATGTTCTCCAATAATGTGCTCGTCACTGAAGTAGGACTCACCGCTTCCCTCAGTCTCCCAGGGTTTCTCCCGAATAGACAAGAGGAGTTACCTATTCTAATGCACATCGGCCTGTTTAACGCTCTCCTCACAAATGTCCCTCTCACTGGAGAACACTGAACTGAAGACTTCATTCAGGACCTGCCCTCCTTCCCCCGAGTTCAGGGGCCTGATTCACCTTCTGTTCCCGACCGGTCCTACAATCACTCTCGTCATCTTTTTCTTCACATACATCTGGAAAGGCTTAGTGTTTTCCTTAAACTTACTATGGACCTTCTGTAGACGTTTCTAGTGATCCTAATTCCATCCTGCAGTTTGTCCCCGGCTACTTTGTAAATCTACAGTCATGTCTGATCCTTGCTTTTTAATCCTGAGGTCAGCTTCCTAAAGCTTCTTTCTTCCTCTTGAACAGATGTTTCACATCTCTTGTCAACCATGGTTCCTTCACCCTACCGTCCTTCCCCTGTCTGAATGGGGCAAACCTCTCCAGAACCCCATGTAAGTGCAGCCTTAAATATATTCACATTTTCGGTGTGTATTTTCCAGGACATAAACTTTCCTGATTTCTGCTTTGATGATCCAGCTTAATATCATCGTAACTCCACTTACACTGTTAATAAATTTCGGAACTGACACGGGTAGTGGGCAGAGAGTGGGGCAAACGGATGGCTGTGGGGAATGACACGAGGTTGTGTGGACACAGCGGGGCATTGAGATTACTTGGTGACTGACCCGGGCCTGTGTGATTAGTATATGTAACCCTTTTACGAAAGGAGGGTGCTGAAACCCTTATGATTTGTCTAACGACACAACCGATCCACAGAGAGTGCAATAGCCACTGCTCTACGCACCGTCCTTACACATCTGGAGAAGAAGGATGCTTATGTGAGAATGCTATTCTTGGACTACAGTTCAGTATTCAGCATCATAACACCCTCCAGTCTCGACAGGAAGCTCAGAGATCTCGTCCTTGACGCTGTCTCTCAGATCGCCAGCAGGTAAGAGTGGACTCCCTCACCTCCACTCCTCTGACTTTTATCACAGAAGCCCCTCAGGGCCATGTACTGAGAACCGTCCCTTACTCCCTGTATACCAATGACTGCATCGCCACCCACAGCTCCAATCTGTTAATTAAATTTGCCGATGATACTATTTTGATCGGACTAATCTCAAAGAATAACGAAGTGGCCTACAGGGAAGAAGTTATCTCTCTGACACAGTGTCGTCAAGTAAACAATCTATCCCTCAAAGTCGCAAAAAATTGTGCTGGTAGTTGATTGCAGGAGGAATGGAGACAGGCTAACCCGTATTGGCATCAATGGATCTGGGGTGGAGAGGGTGAACTGATTTTTCTTGCTGGTCTGTTCCAATTCCTACCAGCTCTATTGCAACATTCATGATTTTGCTCTGCACTTACCCTGTTTAAAGTTAATGTTTATATCTTCAGAATATAGTTCTACTATTTAATTAATTCGTCTACCTTTGATGATGAAGGAACGATCGACTGTCTATGCAGGGTTTGTCAACATTGAATAATAATTATTAAATTTTACTTGCTTCTTAGCTCAAGCTGGTATAACTTGAGGTAGAGCAATCGCGAAGCACACTCATTTCTCAGTCTGCCAGGAAGTTGTGTGCTAAAATCGCTGTGGTGTCTTCTATGAACGGACATGAGTGGTTCACTTGAACTTAGATAGTGACCATTTCTTCATGTTTTTGGATTGTGCTCTCATTTATGCTTAGTGGTGAGTATTTTGTATTAGTTTTAAACATGCCGGCATGCAGTGCTCAATTCTGGTTTCGTTAAGAGAAAAAATATCCTGAGGAGGTTTCTTTTTTAATTAATAACACTCCCCATCTCCCAGTTTCACCGATGAAGTACCTCCTTGTTATTCTTCCTCCCCTGCCCTATACAAAACTTACTCTGACTTATCATCTTCTTTCTCAAAACAGAAAGACAATAATTCAAGGGTACCGTGGACAGAAGTGAGTATAGATTCCATTACTAATGAGAAAAAGTGCTTTGGAAGCTTGAACTCCTGGAGGTAGCTGAGACTCCTGGACCAGATGATGTACACCCCAGGGTTCAGAAAGAAGTAGTTGAAGAATTCGTGAAGGCATTAGAATCATGGAACATTGCAACACAGGCCAATGCCATTCATCCAGTCTAGTCTGTGCCAAGCAATTATTCTGACTAATTCCAGCAACTTCTAACGGGACAATAGTCATCCATTCCCTCCCATCCATATACTCATCCGAACTTCTCTGAAATGTTGAACATCCACCGTGCCACTTGCTCACATCCCACATTCTCACCGCATCTGAGTGAAGAACTTCCCCCACATGTTTCTCTTAAAGAATGAATAATGATCTTTCAAGAGCGTCTCGATTTTGGAATGTTGTAAGTTGCAAAGTCACCCCACACTTTAAGAAGGAAGGGAGGCAGAAGAGAGGATATTATAGAACAGATAGTCTGACCTCAGAGGTTGGATTCCATTAAGGATGATTTTTCGGGGTACTTGGCGCATGCTAAAGTAAGCCAAATTCAGCATGGCTTTCTTCAGGGTATATATTGCCTGAGAAGTCTCTTGGAATTCTTATTGAAAAAGTTGCCAGCTGAATAGGCAAAGGAGAGGCAGAGGATGATTTTCTCTTGGAGTTTCAGATGGTTTTAACGACTTGCTGCACATGAGGTTGCCAAACAAGATCACAACTCACGGCATTATAGGAAAGATCCTGGCACAGATCGAAGATTGGTTTACCGGCATGAGGCAAAGAGTTAGAACAATGCGAGCCTATTCCGTTTGCTACCGGTAACCAATGGTGTTTCTCTGGAGTCGGTAATGAGATTATTTATGTTCATGTTAAAATCAACGATTTGGAAGACAGAGTTATTGGCTTGGTGACCGACTTTGTAGTTGCTACGAAGGTAGTTCCTGATAGGCAGCTTAGAGCAAAGTGGGTGTCTGCAGAAGGACTCAGACCGGTTTGAAGAACAGACAATGAAGTGGCTGATGAAATACAGTGTAGGGACTGCGGTCTGCAGTCAGGGACTCAGGTTCACTCAGCGTAATGTTACACGAATATTATTAGCGAAACACTCCGACACGAAACGGGTTTCATTTTGTTACGTTGGAACCACCCCCTGAATCATTAGTTGATGTTTGAGGGATGCGCTGTTGCGAATTACTCAGAAAAACTTAAGGTGAGCACTAGAATGAGGAAGTCGATATACAGGCGTTAATAGCGGAGTATATTATAGCCAAGAGAACGTTTGAAGAGGATGTCTGGGAAATGTTGTTGAAAGTAAACCTACTGAGGCTGAGGTTCAGCTTCGGTTAGAAAAATTAAAGAGGGAGGATGAGAAACTGTCTGAGACCCTTTCAGGATCTGCTAAGTCAGTAGACGAGTTTGCTTTAACCTATGAGGTTAAGTTTTTCCTCAATAAGAGCTTCCAAGAGAGTAGCTGGAATAATCATGGTGAACTGGAAGTTGAAATTGGGACTAGTAATGAAAGCGTAGAAGAGGCAGCCGGCCCGATTGCCTTTGTTCAGGTTGTTGAAGCACCTGTGAATTCACAGGATACTGAACCTTGTGTTGGAACTCAGTTAAGGTCTGAGGTGTCTGACTCGGTTGAAAAGGAACGCAGTCCTTTTGTGTCAGATAGTCTTGGTTCAGTGAATAATGGGTTAACCTTGGTACCAGCGGAAATTGAGGATTCTCAATCGCTGGAGTTAGACAGTGTTCTAAAAGTTGGTGATGAGATGAAAACTGGTGAGCTGAATGTTATTGAAGATATTGAGAAGGGTGCTGTGTCTGGACTTTTGAGTAAAGTACCTGTGAAGTCTGGATTGGTTTCAAGACCTTTGACCTTGCTGACAGAAACAGCTGTCTCAGATTCTGAGACAGTACTCGTTGATTTGTTTTACTATATTTTTGAATTTAAAGATAAACAACTTGGTAATGTTGTTCAAGTTTGTGAATTGGAGTGTCAGGGTTAGGAGTCGTCTCAAAACAACGGGAAGTGCTGTTTTGTCCAAGAGACGCCATCTGCAGATGTTCTTATGGAAACATGCAGAACTAAAGATCTTGGAGACAGAATTAATGACTTCTTTGGAATAAAGGACTTATTTGGAAGTTAGATGAATGGGCTTGGTATAGAAAACGTAAGTGAGGAGTTAGCACCTGTGCAAGATGAAGTTTAAGCCGTTCATGAAACACCTGTTGGATCTGATCACTGATAACTAATTGTTCTGTGGTGAAGTGGAAAAGAGAAAATGGGTGATCAAACGCCATTTTGAAGGTAACAGGATTTGGTCATAACAATGCATGTGAAAGGTAAAGACAATAACATGTTGGATTGATTGTCTGGGTGTTAATTTAAGAATGAAAAAGAAACTAGTATTTTTATACGCTTCTCCAGTCTGCTACATGTAAATCAGATATGTATTGCTTTATATTCTGTAATCTACAGTCAGACAAAAATTTTGCTCCTTGATCAAAGTTTTTTTTTCCCAACAAGAGAGAGATTTGACGAGATCCAAAGCATTATTCAATATGGAATGTGTCTTTAAAAATAGAGAGAGTGGGTGTACACTGAATCAGAGAGAGAGAGCAAAAAACAGCTCGTGAGTCTCTATGGTTACGGAAGGGCGCAGCTGGCCTTCAGCATGCTTGGGATATATACAAGGTCAGCTGGCTTTTCAAACAGACACACAGACACACGGAAGACACGGACAGAAATTCAGAAGAAATAGACACTGTATGAGATTTCAGTGCCCACGAAAGAGTGGGTTTTGGTCGCAGTGTGGAAAAGAGGTGACCGGTGTCATGCTCTCGGTGTATTTAACCCTTGACTGTGTTGATAGCTTTACCAGGTAAAAAAGGTATCATTTTGTGTGCTCACAGTCCATAACTGTAACAGGTCTTCGGAGCACAACGGAAAGATCGATAACATCGGCTACTTGGAAAACAAATCACCGCTCTTTCCCTCTCTCTCTCTCTCTTTCTCTCTCTGTCTCTCTCTCTCGCTCTCCCCCCTCAGTTCTACTCAGTTTAATATCAAGAACGTAACTGACGTCATTCCTGTACCATCATAAGACTCCATCATTTACTACGTAAGCTTGAAGGAGTTTGCGGTTTTATATTTACACATTTATATATGCATAAACTCTGCTAACAAGTTTGACTTATCTGGTTTTATAATACTATATTAATAATAAACAGTGTTTTGTTTGTAACAATACCAGACTCCAGGTGTGTTCCATTTCTGCTGGTCCTTTTAACCTGCTACGGGACACGTAACGAAACCGTTCCAACCCCTACATCACACCGCATTTCTGTAAACCCCTTCGACCCCTACAGCACTCGGCATCTCCGCCAAACCTTCATCATCCACTCTTGTGCATTCAGACGACAGCAGACCCGAGAAAGATACAGTCGTATCAGATTGAAGGCTCATAAAACATTGTTGGCCAGAAGAAACCAAAGTCTGATAAAGGACAGGGGAAGCAGACAAGCCAGTTCTCTCTGTCTTCCCCCATTTTGTGGACTATGAACTGATTCTTGCACTGGAATAATTTAACCAGAGGAGCTGAATGTGGACACAGGAATCTTCAGGTAATGATCTGCTAAACCTGAGACCATTCTCAAACAAGTCGCCATTTGTTATGTAAACGGCGTGGACTGATTCTTGACTCTGAGGCAATCTAATCAGAGCAATAAACCCGAGACAATGCTCAGAGGAGCAGCTACTTGTTTTGTGAAATGCCAGATATATCAAAGAAGCAATCTGTAGTCTCGTTAGACTCTGTCTGGGTTGCCTCATTTAACTGGTTCGGACCAGTCAGGGTGTAAAGATAGGAATACACAAGGCTGGGGTGGGCAGATCCACGTAAAATGTGTTGGTTGTAGCTCTGCACAATGATCAGTAACCATGTGACCCAGGTAGGTCAGGTGACCTTCAGCCAATAATTTGGAGATCCAATAGTTCAAATGATGAGGAACAATATAAGATTCCGTAGCTCCAAATATGCAGGGGTGAGAACTCTCCAGCGGCCAGAGACCAACCATTGCCGAAAAGTAGGACCACACGGACACGTGGAGATCGGGAACATGAGGATCGGAAGATGATGAGAGGCATTGATCGTGTGGATAGTCAGAGGCTTTTTCCCAGGGCTGAAATGGTTGCCACAAGAGGACACAGGTTGAAGAGGCTGGGGAGTCGGTACTGAGAAGATGTCAGGGATAAGTTTTTTTTTACTCAGAGAGTGGTGAGTGCGCGGAATAGGTTGTCGGCAACAGTGGTGGCGGCGGATTCGATTGGGTCTTTTTATGAGACTTTTGGATCGGTACATGAAGCTTAAAAAATAGAGGGCTATAAGTAAGCCTAGTCATTTCTAAGGTGGGGACAGGCTCGGCACAACTTTGTGGGCCGAAGGCCCTGCATTGTGATGTAGATATTCTCTGCTTTCTACATTTCTATGGAATGTCTTGCCAGCGTAGACTCTTTTCCCGGATAATATCTTTTCTCTTCATTGACTATTCATGGAGGGTCAGGGATTCCAGTAGGGTGCACACAGGAAGATGGTGTGTAAATCTACGTGCTTTTAGTAGAAATGATAACAGATACTTGTTGGTAAATATATATTCTCTGTATCTCATTGATCATTGGTACAATGGATGATCCTTGTCACAGTGGCGTCCATCATTAACATTGTCCACTAACAGGACGTGCCCTCTACACAGTGTTACCATCGGGAAGGAGATACAGAAGCCTGAAAGCTCCGTCTCAGCGATTCAGGAGCAGCTTTCTCCCCGCTGCCACCTGTATCTCAGTTTTGTTTTCTCTGTATTTAATTACCCTGTATTTTATTGAACTGCTACAGTAAAGTTAACAATTTCGCCACGTATGTCTGTGGTATTAAACCTGTTTCTGATTCTTTAAATGTACCTTTGAAACCTTTGATTCTGATTCAGATGCGGGGGTAGGGGGTGGGATGTGTTAGATCGAACCTAGATTAATTGAAAGCCATCCAACCTCGTGTCCTGTGCTGTAATATTCTATGTTCTGTGCTCGATCGAGTGTACCGTATCTTGCTATAGTAAAGTGAGTCGATTAATTATTGAAAGCTATGTTGCCTTGCTTTTCCAGACTACTCTCAATGAGTCGGATAATAAAGTACAGGAGAATTTAAAAAAGAATGGGCCATAAATATCCGTACCAACCGCTGGATGATCTCAATAGCTTTGGTTGGAAGGGACTCGCCAAGAGTTATGTAGTGAGGAATTGTCCTTGGTGTTCAGACTCCGCTGGTCATGGAGTATGACGGGAAGTATCCGGACAAACAGGAACATTGGCGATAGTCAGTATGGGCCAGTGCATAGTAGGTCATGTCTAACCGACCTCACAGAGTTTTACGAGGTAGGTAACAGGAATGGTGTGGAAGGGAAGACAGTGGATGCCGTCTACAGGGACTTCAGGCAGGAATTTCTCAAGGTTCTGTAGTGGAGGATGCTCGAGAAGGTTCAGTCGCTTGGCTTTCACGATGAGTTAGTAAATTGGATTCGCCATTGGGTACGTTGGGGAAGCTAGAGTGTGGTAATGGAAGGTTGTCGCTCTGACTGGGGACCTGTGACGAGAGGAGTGCCGCAGTGATCGTTGCTGTGTAGGTTGTTATTTGTAATCTACAGCAACGATCTCTATAAAAATGTCATTAACTAGATCACAAAATTCGCCGATGACACCAACACTCTGGGTGTAGTCCACAGCGAGGAAGAGTACCGGAGCAGGAGGCGGGATCTGGACCAGCTGGAGAGATGGGCTGAAAAATGGCCGATAGGGTTTAGCCCAGGCAAATGTTGGATTTTGCACCTTGAGAGGACCATCCATGGTTGGTCTGACACAATAGGAAATAGGGCACTGAGCAGTACGATAGAACAAACGAATCTGGGAATGCAGGTCCATATTCAATGACAGCTGCCGAAAAGTTAGACAGGGTCGTAAAAAATAAGCTTTTCTCACGTTTACCTTCATAGACCAAAGTACTGAGTACAGGAGTGAGGATGTTATGTTGATGCTGTTTAAAGCTTTAATGAGGCCTAATTTGGACCATTGTGTGAGTCTGGGCTCAACTACCTACAGGAATGATGTAAATAAGTTTGGAAGAATACAGAAAAATACAACACTGTTATTACCAAGACTGGTTATATTGAATTGAAAGGAAAGATTGCATATGTTAGCACTTCATTCCCGAGCGAGTAGAAGACTGGGGGAAGATGTGATAGAGGTATACAACATTATGAGGCAAATAGAGAGTGTAAATGCAAGCGGGCTTTCTCCACTGATGTTGGGCGAGAATACAACTGGAGATCACGGGTGAAGGGTGAAATGTGAAATGTTTAACGGAAACATGAAGTTAAACTTCATCCAGGGTGTCGACAGAGTGTAGACGGTGCTACCAACGCAAATGGTGATTGAGATTCCGATGTTAACGGTTAAGAGGTGATTTGATAAGTACATGTGTGAGAGGGAGATGGATGGACATGTCCGGGTGCAGGCCGATGGGAGTAGGGAGTGTAAATAATTCCGCACTGGCCTGACGGGCTGAAGACCCTGTTTCTGTCTGACTGTATGTTTGGGTTAGAACGTTAGTGTCTCACAGCACCGACCGATCTAGAAAGTCGGTGATACTGTTCAATCCTTGTGTCCTTGCACACACTGAAGCATGGAGACTGAATGAAATGGATGGTTACGGCATAGGAACATGGAAACGCCGATGTGAGATGATGATGGGAGTATCACACTACAGGTAAAGCAGTAAACACAGTAGTTCCGGTGGGTGTGACAGCGGACCCAGTACAGTGAACAGATCTGTTGCCTCATCGGTTGTAATGGGGATCATTCGCCCCGATACTAGAGAACAATGGGTTCATTTAATCTGAATCCTATCCTTGGTCAGAAACCGGTGGTCAGAAATACTGGAAGTCGTTGGAGGTTTGGAGTTGTGGGGACGTCCTGCTTTAATTATGTTGAATATTAACTCGTGGACAACACGCTACCTTCTGTGGCTCTTTGTCTTAGAGTCGAAAGGCTTTATTAAATATGGTAGAATTGCAATTACAGATGATTGTTACCTATTGAACAAATAAGGGCATACCATTTTCTGGGATATTTTGAAAATATGAATGCATTGCAGTTTTAAAATATAGCACGATGTTTTTGTACATAAGTGATTTCAATTGGAAGAGAAAGAGAAAGATTACGGCAATGAATGGCTTTATGTGAGCTGTGTGTTTCTTTTGTTTGTGTTGGGTGGGATGATTGAATTAATCTTCCTTTTCTCTATGCACGTGACAATAAATTGTGCACCTTGCGAGAAGTGAATTCCAGGAACTGATGTGAAATTCGAACGCCGCATATCTTTCCGAAATTCTATGAGGTGCTGGTGTATGTGAGACTCAGCTCCCCACATCTCACTCTCCTAAGTTTTTTTTGAATACGTGCTGAGGCGTTTTGCTTTAGAAGTTGTTTATTCTGTATTCTGCAATTGCCTGCGATGGTGTTGAAGGAAGACAAGAGTCAGCACGGGTGTTTGTTTTGCTCGCTGTGTTTTTAGCTTCTGTCGTTTTGTATGTTTAATTTATTATTAATTTTAGAGGGAGGCACGGATTTCACACCGGCCATGTGGATTCAGGGTTAAATGGATCGAGGTTTGAGTGTATACGATAAAACCACGACTCAGAGGTATTGGGATAAATCGGTGCATACTTGTATTGTCATTCTGGAATGCTGGTTATTTTAATGAGCACCAGAAGCTGCTCTGAACACTATTATATGCTGATTTTAAGTTGTAGGTCACCAGTGGGAAAGATTGTTTTGATGTCATTGTAGCATCTGCCCTGTAATATGTATATGTCAGGTCAGGTTAGATAAAATGGCGCCATAATTAATAGCTCAGCGATTTGCTTACGTCATCGCCCTATTTCCATAAATTGCTGTGTGTTCTGCTTAAATTGATTATTTCCCTCAGCGCTACTTCTCGGATCACTGCAACTGCAGAGTCCAAAATTTGTAAAATGTCCTGAAATTTCCACCCACCTAGCGGGACGCGGTTGCCCGCTGTCTTCCAGCCAGTATTCACTCTGCCTGCTGCATTGTCTGCCTTCCGTTAGGAAACCAATTCTGAATCAACACAGGATTACCTAGATCCCATGCCCTCTGACTCTCGGAATTAATACACCTACATCGACTGTTCAGATTCTTCAGTTTGCTTTATTTTCACTTTTACAAATAACTCAATCTGGCTCATATCGGACAGCATACCATTCAAAAATCCACGTTGTTTGCCTCCGTAGCCAGACTGTTGCGCATTTCCCTGAGTGAATCATTTCCCAATGTACGTTCCCGAGTTCCTGCCAGGTAGCACCATAATTCGCTGACCCCGAATTAAATAGATCCCATGCTCCCTGGTCCTAACTCTGTGCAAGGTGAATGTAGGGGAGTTATCCCTGTCGTTCTGAAACGCGGACCCGCGGAGAGATCTGTCACTTGATCCGCTTCCTTTTCTCATACTAGATCCGGTACGGACTGTTCGCTAGCTCGCCGCTCTTCCTATAGTGACATGAAGCCTTCCTGGACAGAACTGAGAAATTATGCCACGCCTAAATATTTTACCCTGAGGAAGTGCCAAAGAATATTGTAGAAGTTTCAGTTACCCGTGCCAATAACATGACATATGACCATGCTCCGCTCCCGATCGGTTCCTCACTGTTCCTGTAGCGGTTTTTTTTTTCTTGCTAATCTGGTGGGCGGCTGGAGAGAATACTCCATATAAGATGATGGCGCCCCTCATGTTTCTGTGTTCGTCACAGAGTCGATTAACAAACAAACGCTCCACGTTGTCCTCCGTTTCTGCATCTGCGATACTATCCCTGATTTGTCACACTCCCTTTACAGTTACTCGACCCTGTACAGTTTTCAACATTTAAAACACGGTAAATCCTGCAGCTATCCCGACCCTTGTGTCAGCCGAGTGCCTGTGATAGTTTGGAACATACTTCAACCAATGTAACACTCAAGGCAGCAGCAATGAACGTTCGTATTGCTACCTCCCTGAACTGTATGAAGTCAGCAGTCTTCCGCGAATTCTGCAATTTCAGGAAGACCAGGCATATGATTGTTTGAATCTATGGCATATTTGTAAAGCGGCTTTATTTGAAAACTTCGCTGAATTGCCATTGGAGGCGAGCGTTATCTACACAGATGGCCATTTAATGTGAACACATACTTCATTCCATTCCTCAGCTCTTCTCTGAATTTCCTCTGTGTCAGTGTATAGATACAAGTATTGGTGCACAAGCTGAGAATTTGCAACATGAACCCAAATTGCTGTAGGATGTATACCGGGGAACTCAAATATCTGTCCTCGTAAAAATAGTTTTGCACTTGCCAATTCAGGGAATGGGCTACATAGGGCATCGAAAATAATATGAAATTAGCTGATATCGAAAACAACAAAATAATCGATTTTCTGCGTTTTTCCACCTCGGCATCTTTCTGATTGTCGCTGCTGTGCCGAAGCTTTCTGCGGACTCTATTTGCCACAACGATATCTCTTACGGTTAACCCATTAAAAACCAGGATTAAGCTGATTGGCAGCAATGGTGTTAAAATACTCTCCAGTAATTCGTATCCTCTCCACACGGGTGAAGTAGCATATTCATATGTGCCGGTGCACCGCCACGGCGTGTTGTCAATGATGACGTAAGGTTCAATGGCAAAGTATAACGGGGCACATCTCCCGCAGCTGACTATAACCACGGTCACCATAACCACCGTTGCTGTTCTCTCGGTGCAGTATCGCTCCCGCAGCTTTCGGCAACATATTGCGATGAAACGATCGAAGGTAAAACTGACCGTGAACCAAACAGAACAGTCCGTCGTTACGCAGACAAATACAATTGTCAGAGCGCATACAGGAGTGATGATCAGGGATCTGGAATAAATGTAGATATTGTTGGTCTGTTCCACTAAAGCAAAAATGATAACCACCATCAGATCCGCTGTTGCCATTCCAACCAGGTAACGGGTGATGCATTTGGATAGTCCGCATTTTCCCCGAGATAGGATCACAATCGCCGTTAAGTTAACTGCAAGGAATTGGGAAACAAAATAGAAATATTGTCAGCAGCAATTCCCTGAATGCTCCCATTCTTCCGGTGCTACGCCGGGTATGGTCCATTTGGAAGTGGAAAGCGGGAATCCAGTGTGTGCGGTCACGGTCGCTGCACTCCGGCTGGAGGACAATGACGGATGTGAGTGTCAGTGGATTGGCGACCTTCCCACAGTTCAGAGCGAGGCATCCGAGTTCCACGACTCACGGACCGGTGAGCAGACGATCGCTCCTGTAAGCAACACCGTTTCCATTTTTAGAGGTGAAATAGGTGAAGGGGTTTTTTGTAGCGGTGACAGAGTGGCAACAAGGAGATATAAAGCACGAGTTCTCATTTAGTGACTCACGGAAGAACAGTCCTATATGTTGCAAATAGACTGCACCGTCATGTAAATAAGCTGCCACGTTGTTATAAGGTCGGAGTGTCTGCAGTGATCGAGACTCGGAACTAAAAAAGCAGAGACCAGCATCACTTCAGAAAGCCTAGCGAGGAGAAATAACAATATAGACTCCAACTTAATTGACAAAAGAAGAAAATACTACGATCGAAATATGGAAAATGGAAATAAAACCATTAGATGCCCGAATCCTCCATTCCGGAAACACGTTTCAGCCGACGGTAGCATCTGTGCTCAGTAACAGTGCGGATACCGCAGCAGAGTAACGACGGCACCATACATAAAGAAACCAGCTCCGGCATCTTACCGGGGACACCAACCGCTACAAGTGTGGGATAGAAAATGGCCGCGATGTAGTAAATCGCCGGATATCCCATATTCCATCAGAAGCAGCGTTCAGTTGTACGGAACGTTTCAGCTGCTCAGATGGACTGGTGATCGGTTTAGCAGACTTTTATTGAGGAGAGAGCAATCCCACTGAGGCAATTAGCGTGGCTATCACGTCAGGGACATTAGTGACAACCAACTACAGAAACTCTTACGTTAAAATATTTTTACTCACTGTCCCCGTGTCATTAATTTGGCTCCTCAAGGGATATTGCAATCTATTTACTTTATAACAAAATATGATGTGAATTTTCCATGTTATTTTCCATGATACCTGGCTTCAGGTATTTAAATAGGATATTTTTTTTTTTATATCTGTGTTGCATTTAAAATCGGCATTTATCTTGACGTCGATTTATTTTGTAACATTTGACGGAACACATTCGCTTCTGAAATTGAGGGAAGGAGTTTGTTCAGGCGGGTGAAACTGAAAACACGTCTTTATTAAAGGGGAACATTCGTTCATTCTTTTCTTTCGTTTGTTTCAGTCATTCTGGGCGGTGCGAGTGATGGAAATGACAATGACAGCTGACATATATTACAATAAAACTGCACTTACATTCCTCCAAACAATGTAAAAGATCCACAGCGATATTCCAGAGACCTGTGATCAAAAAGGGAGCGTGTCCTCGGAAATTAGCGAGGGCTGTGGACAGTTTGAAGAACAATGTTTTCCAGCGCGCACATGGGCCGTTTTGAAGGAACCTGAGCTCTTCCAGCGAATGACTTGACAACCGCTCACCCGGGCCCTGCGATGCAGTCAATTGAACTTTGAAGATATTCTCAAATCAGTCACAATTCTACCATTATTTCGCCATCCATTCTATGTTTGAACAAAAGTAACAGGTAAAATCTGTGACCATTCCGCAGGTTTCAGGCTGTTCTATTATTTGCCACGAAGATGTCTGTCTTTCTCCTGAAATGCTTTCAGGTGTATTGTCTTTCATACAAACAGAGCAACGTAGAAAACCTGCAGCACACCATAGGCTCTTCGGCCCATAAAGTTGCGCCGAACATGTCACTACCTTAGAAATTACTAGGGTTAGTCATAGCCCTCTATTTTTCCATTTACTTATCCAAAACTCTCTTAAAAGACCCTATCGTATCCGCCTCCACTACCGCTGTTGGCAGCCGATTCCACGTACTCACCACCGTCTGAAAAGAAAATTTACCCCTGACGTCTCATCTGTACCTTCTCCCGAGCAGCTTAATCCTGGATCCTCTTGTGGCAACCATTTCAGCCCTGGGAAAAGCCTCTGACTATCCACACGATTAATGCCTCTGATCATCTTACACACCTCTATCAGGTCACCTCTCATCCTGCGTCGCTCCAAGGAGAAAAGGCCGAGTTCACTCAACCTGTTTCCATAAGACAATCCTCAGTATAAGTCTGTGCAGAACAGCGGGTGTGGTCAAGCTCACCTGTCAATCACAATTCCTTCTGCTCCTGCAGTGCACCGCTCCGTGCCGATTGTGGTTCTCGTACCGATGAGCGGGCCTCAGCTTATTAGAGAAAGTCTCATCACTCTGTTTCCATTGTGGAACTCTTACTAATGTGCAATACTCGGTTGACTCGAGCAAGTAATACCTCTGCCTTCAAATCCATTCTCCCAAAGAGAATCACTTCGTAAAGTTCCGGTTTGAACTCCATCTGTAACTTCTCAGCGCTGCTCTGTGTCCTGTCACTGTCCTGTTGTAATCTGTGACAGCCTCCTGTACTACCCATAATTGCACCAACCCCCACATCATTACAAATACAATAATCCACCCTTCCACTTTCTTATCCAAATCATTCATAAAAACACAAATGCCAGGTTCTCAAGCTGATCACTGCAGGACACCACTGGTCACCATCCATTGAGAAAACGCCACCATCCACCAGCCAACTCTTCCGGGATACCAAGCCTTCTGACGCTATGAACGGTCCTACCACGGTTAACCGTATCAAATGCCTTATTGAAATCTATTTATACCAGATCAACTTCTCTCCCTTTACCAATGTGCTTTGTCATATCCTCACAGAACTGAACCAGGCACGTGAGGCATGATCTGCCTCTCCCAAAACCATTCTGACTCTCCCAAATCAGGGTCTCCCAAACCTCGTAAATTCGGTTTCTAAGAATGCTCTCCAATAATTTGCCCATCACTGAAGTAGAATTCACTGGGCTATAATTTAAAAGCGTATCCTTACACCCTTTCCTGAGCAAGGGGATAATATATCCATTTCCAATCCCCTGATACTGCATGTGCGGCAGTGATATCGCAAAGATAATCGCCGAGGGCGCAGCAATCTCTTCCTCCGCTTCCCTCAGTAACCTGGGGCTTCTCGCAACCTCACAAGAGGACTTATCTATCCGAATGTTTTTCAATCGTTCCTGTACATCCTCTTTTCTAACCTCGTCCTGTTATCACACATAAGCCCGTTTGACCCTTCCTCACAAACGCCAGGATCTCTCACCGGTGAAAATTGAAGTGAAGTCCTTATTAAGGACTTGTCCCACCTCCACCAGCTCCAGCCATATGTTTCATCACTATCCCCGACCGGCCCTACTCTCACTCTAGTCACTCTCTTCTTCACACACATCTAGAATGTCGCGGGGTTTTCCTTAATCCTGCTGTAGGCCTTCTGTAGAGGTTTCAAGTTCTCCTCATTCCATTCTTCAGTTCGTCCCTGGCTGCCTTGTACCTCTACAGCCGTGCCCGATCCTAGCTTTCTAAACCTGGTCAGCTTCTTTCTTTCTCTTGACCTGATGATCCACATCTCTGTCAAACATGGCTCCTTCATCTATCCTGAACCCTATGCAAGTGCTGTCTAAAATACCTTCTTATTTCCGTTGTGCATTTTCTAGGGTGCATCCGTTCCCGGTTTCAGCTCTGAGATTCCAGCCTAAAACATTATAATTCCACTTAGCCAATTCATTAATTTGGAAACTTCAGGCCTGTTGGGAGTGGGTAGTGTGGTTAGTTCGGGGACAGACATAGGTTTTTGGGGAGAGATCGGGGTAACGGGATTTGTTTGGGGACTGACACGCAGGTGTGGGGAGAGAGAAGGGCAATGTGATTATTTCGGGGACTGCCATAAGTTTGTGGTGAGAGATCGGGTAACGGGATTCGTTTGCGGACTGACACGATGTTGTGGGGAGAAAGCAGGTCAGCGGGATTAGTTTAAGGACTGACACAGGGCTATGGGGAATAAACTGGGACAGCGCGGCAGTGGGGTTAGTTTGGGGTGACACGAGGCTGCGGCGATAGCTAGATGGTGGCATTACTTTGGTACTGGCACAGGCCTCTAGGATTAGTGTGTGTCCCCGTTTATGAAAGGTAGGTGCTGGTACAGAGTGAAGCATACTAAAATATGAATTTTACTGTATTTATCAAAAGTGTTAGGTTTTGTGTTGTTCCGTAAATAGCTAAAATGACAAATCGAGTTCCGCCTCCCCATCCCTCCATCCAGTAGCTCCCCCTAACGGCCCAGCCCCGCATTCCCATGCTTTCACTCCAGCCTTCCTTTGACCTCCAGGCTACGGAATCCCCGAGTCCAGGAGCACCGCCAAACATACGAGTGCTCAGATTTCTGATCACCCACCCACCGGACAGGCTCTCCCCCGTGGATCACGGAGTGAGGTAAATCTCCATTCTTCCCTCATCTTTCAACAGTTTCTTCGGCCTCAGGACCTATCAACGCGAAACACTTCGCAAGCATGGACCCTCGGTATACACACTAAGGATGTTCCCGCGCCTTCAGCACATTTACCGCCTGGGACAGGACTGCAGACGGGAAAGAGGGCCGCGTCCAACATCCACCCCCCGGGGGCACTCCACCTCTCGCCGGCAGGCAGGCACGGTCCCGCTCGGGAAGGAGAAGGGGCGCCAAAGTGGGCCGGAAAGTTGATTTCAGTGGAGGTCGCAGAGGCAGTGAGGGTCAGTTCGGAGAAAGGGAGGGAGGGCGTCATGCAGAAGTGTGTAGTCGGGAGAGGAAGGGAGGGTCTTCGCGAAGGCGGGTTAGAGAAGCAGATCGAGAGATGGGGTGGAGAAGGGGATCAAAGTGACAGGGAGCGATGGAGTTGTTATATACCCCGTAACGAGTTAAATAACCAGCAGAAATGGACATAGAAATGGGCTTAGTTTAAAGAAACATGAGCGAGGAGTTAGCACCTATGCAAGGTTCAGGCCGTCCTTGAAACCCCTGTTGGAGATGATCACGTGATGGTTACTTGCTCTGTGGTGAAGTTGAAAAGAGAAAATGAGAGATCCAACGCCATTTTGAAGATAACAGGATTTGGTTTTGTAACAATGTATGTGAAAGGTAAAGTCAATAACATGGTGGATTGATTGGCTGAATGTTAATTTAAAGAATGATATAGAAACTAGTATGTTTATACGCTTCTGTAGTCTGCTACATGTTAATCAGATATGTATTGCATCATATTCTGTAATCTACAGTTAGGCAAAAATTTTGCTCCTTGATCAAAATCTTTTCCCCACAAGAGGTAGGTGTGACGATATCCTAAGCATTATTCAAAATGGAATGTGGCTTTAAAGAGAGAGAGAGTGGGTCTACAGTGATTCAGAGAGAGAGAGAGAGCACCGAACAGCTCGTGAGTCTCCGTGGTTACCAAGAGCGGAGCTATATAATGGACAGCTGGCGTTAAGCATGTTTGTGATAATAACAAGGTCAGCTGGCTTTTCAGACAGGCAAACAGGCACACGCAAGACACGGACAGATCTACAGAAGAAATAGACACTGGATGAGCTTTCAGTGCCTACGAAAGGGTGGGTTTTACTTGCAGTGTGTAAAAGGGGTGACCGGTGGAATGCTATCGGTGTGTTTAACCCTTGACTGGGTTGATAGCTTTACCGCGTGAAGCCGGTATTCTTTAGTGTGATCACAGTCGTTAACTTTAACAGGACTTCGGAGGACAACGGAAAAATCGACGGCATTGGCTTACTTGGAAAACAGATCACCCCTCTCTCTCTCCTCATTCCTACATATCTTAATATCACGAACTGAACTGACGTCATTCCTATACCATCGTAAGACTGTATCATTTACCACCTAAGCTTGAGGAAGTTTGGGGTTTTATATTTACACACATATATGCATAAACTCTGCTAACCCTTTTGATTTATATGGTTTTAGATTACTATATTACGTAAATACGAATATCTAGTGTTTTGTTCGTAGCAATACCAGACTCCAGGTGTGTTCCATTTCTGCTGTTTATTTTAAACCGCTACGGGGTACGTAACAAAACTGTTCCAACCCCTACATCACACCGCATTTCTGTAAACCCCATCGACCCCTACAGCACTCGGCGTCTCTGCAAAACCTCCACCATCCACTCCTGTACATACAGGCGACAGCAGACCCGAGAAAGATACAGTCGAGTCAGATTGAATGACTCATCAAACAGTGTTGGCCAGAAGAACTTACAGTCTGATCAAGGACAGGGAAAGCAGACAAACCAGTTCTCTCTGTTTCCCCCCATTTTGTGGGGTATGAACTGATTCTTGCACTGGCATAATTTAATCAGAAGAATTGAATGTGGACACAGGAAGCTTCAGGCAATGATCTGCTAAGCCTGAGTCCATTTTCAAACAAGTAGCCATTTACTATGTGAAGTGCCTGGATTCTAAACTGATTCTTGACTCTGGGACAATCTAATCAGAGCAATAAACCTGAGACCATGCTCAGAGGAGCAGCTACTTGTTGTGTAAAATGCCAGAGATATCAAACTGGCAATCTGTAGTCTCGTTAGATCTGTCTGGGTTGCCTCATTTAACTGGTTTGGACCAGTCAGGGTGTAAAGATACAATAGACAATAGACAATAGACAATAGGTGCAGAAGTAGACCATTCGGCCCCTCGAGTCTGCACCGCCATTCTGAGATCATGGCTGATCATTCACTATCAATACCCAGTCCCTGCCTTGTCCTCATATCCCTTGATTCCCTTATCCATCAGATATCTATCTAGCTCCTTATTGAAAGCATCCAGAGAATTGGCCTCCACCGTCTTCCGAGGTAGTGCATTCCACACCTGCACAACTCTCTGGGAGAAGAAGCTCTTCCTCAACTCTGTTTTAAATAACTGACCTCTTATTCTCAATCCATGCCTTCTGGTACTGGACTCTCCCAACATCTGGAACATATTTCCTGCCTCAATCCTATCAAATCCTTTAATTATCTTAAACGTTTCAATCAGATCCCCTCTCAATCTCCTCAATTCCAGCGTGTACAAGCCCAATCTCTCCAATCTCTCTGCGTAAGACAGCCCTGCCATCCCAGGAATCAACCTAGTGAATCTACGCTGCACTTCCTCAACTGCCAGAATGTCCTTCCTTAAACCTGGAGACCAAAACTGTACACAATATTCCAGGTGTGGTCTCACCAGGGCCCTGTACAAATGCAAAAGGAAATCCTTGCTCTTGTATTCAATTCCCCTTGTAACAAAGGCCAACATTCCATTTGCCCTCTTCACTGCCTGTTGCACTTGCTCATTCACCTTCATTGACTGGTGAACTAGGACTCCTAGGTCTCTTTGCATTTCTCCCTTACCTAACTCTACACCGTTCAGACAATATTCTGCCCTCTTGTTCCTGCTTCCAAACTGGATAACTTCACATTTATTCACAGTGAATGACATCTGCCAAGTATCTGCCCACTCACCCAGTCTATCCAAGTCTCCCTGTATTCTCCTAACGTCCTCTTCGCATGTCACACTGCCACCCAGTTTAGTATCGTCAGCAAACTTGCTGATATAGTTTTCAATGCCCTCATCTAAATGATTGACATAAATCGTAAAGAGCTGTGGTCCCAATACAGAGCCCTGTGGTACCCCACTAGTCACCTCCAGCCAGTCCGAGAAACACTCATTCACTGCTACCCTTTGCTTTCTATCTGCCAACCAGTTTTCTATCCATGTTGAAACCCTGCCCCCAATGCCATGAGCTCTGATTTTACTCACCAATCTCCTATGTGGCACCTTATCGAATGCCGTCTGAAAATCTAGGTATACAACATCCACTGGCTTACCCTCGTCTAACATCCTTGTTACACCCTCAAAAAAACTCCAACAGATTAGTCAAGCATGATTTGCCCTTGGTAAATCCATGCTGGCTCGGCCTAATCCTATTTCTGCCATCTAGATGTGCCACTATTTCGTCCTTAATAATGGACTCAAGCATCTTCCCCACGACTGACGTTAGGCTAACAGGGCGATAGTTCTCCGTTTTCTCCTTCCCTCCCTTCTTGAAAAGTGGGATAACATTAGCCACTCTCCAACCTTCAGGAACTGATCCTGAATCTAAGGAACATTGGAAAATGATTACCAATGCATCCACATTTTCCTGAGCCACCTCTTTTAGAACCCTCGGATGCAAACCATCTGGACCCGGGGATTTATTAGCCTTCAGTCCTATCAGTCTACTCATCACAGTTTCTTTCCTAATGTCAATCTGTCTCAATTCCTCTGATATCTTATGACCCTGGCCCATCCATACATCTGGGAGATTGCTTGTGTCCTCCCTGGTGAAGACAGATCTAAAGTACGCATTAAATTCTGTTGCCATTTCCCTGTTTCCCATAACAATTTCTCCCAATTCATTCTTCAAGGGGCCAACATTGTTCTTAATTATCTTCTTTCTCTTCACATAGCTAAAAACGCTTTTGCTATCCCCTTTTATATTCCTGGCTAGACTGAGCTCATACCTGATTTTTTCTCTCCGTATTGCTTTTTTAGTTAAGATCTGTTGCTCCTTAAAACTTTCCCAATCATCTGTATTCCCACTCATCTTAGCCTTGTCATACTTCTTTTTCTTTAATGCTATCCAATCTCTGACTTCCTTTGTCAACCACTGTGGCCCCTTCCCCCTCTTTGAATCCTTCCTTCTCATTGGAATGAACTGCTTTTGCATCTTTTGTATTATGCCCAAGAATATTTGCCACTGCTGATCCACTGTCTTTCCTGCCCGGGCATCCGCCCATTTAACTTTGGCCAGCTCTTCCCTCATGGCTCCGTAGTCTACTTTATTTAATTGCAACACTGACACCTCTGATCTGCCCTTATCCCTCTCAAATTGTAGATAAAAAACTTATCATGTTATGATCACTACTTCCTAATGGCTCCTTTACTTCAAGATCACTTATCAATTCCTGTTCATTACACATCACCAAGTCCAAAATAGCCTCGTTCCTGGTTGGCTCAAGCACAAGCTGTTCCAAAAATACATCCCTTAGACACTCCACAAACTCCCTATCCTGGGGTCCAGCACCTACCTGATTCTCCCAGTTCACCTGCATGTTGAAATCTCCCATAACGACTGCATTACCTTCAGCACATGCCAATGTTAACTCCATAATCAACGTACCCAATATCCACGCTACTGTTTGGGGGCCTGTACACAACACCCATTAGGGTCTTTTTACCCTTACTGTTCCTCAGCTCAATCCACACAGACTCTACTTCCCCTGTTCCCAAGTCACATCTTGCTAAGGACTGAATCTCATTCCTCACCAACAGGGCCACCCCACCCTCTCTTCCCATATTTCTGCCTCTACGATAGCACGTATACCCTGGTACACTCAATTCCCAGGCATGATCCCCTTGCAGCCATGTCTCTGTTATCCCAACAATATCGTAGTTACCCATTTTCATCTGAGCTTCAAGATCATCTGTGTTATTTCTGACACTACGCGCATTCAAGTATAGAATTCTTAGCACATTCCTCCTCTCTTTGCTTAAAACACTGTCTACTGTACCTAACCCAGCTCCTTGAACTTCCATCGGGCTAATTGCACCCTGAATTTTGATGACCTTCTCAAGATCACCCAAACCTTCTACATTTTTAACCCCATGCTCCTTCTGACCAACCCTCTGGATCTGGATCCCTGCCCCCTGCACATCTAGTTTAAATCCCCCCCCGAGCAGCACTGGCAAACACTCGTGCAAGAATGTTAGTACCCCTCCGGTTCAGATGTAGAGCGTCCCTTCGAAACAGATCCCAATGTCCCTGGAAATAAAAACAATTATCCAAACACCTGAACCCCTCCTTCCTGCACCATGCTCTCAGCCTCGTATTAATGTGCAAAATCATTCTATTCTTCGCCTCACTCGCACGTGGCACAGGTAGCAATCCCGAGATTGTCACCCTGGAGGTCCCGCCTTTCAGCTTCACACCTAACTCCCTGAACTCTCTAAGCAGGACCCCCTCACTCACCTTACCTACATCATTGGTCCCTACATGGACCAATACATCTGGGTTCATGCCCTCGTTCTCAAGAATACCCTGCACCCGATCTGAGATGTCCCGGACCCTGGCACCAGGGAGGCAACATACCATCCGAGACTCCCGATCTGCTCCACAATATCTCCTATCTGCCCCCCTAACTATAGAATCCCCTAAAACTATCGCTCTCTTCTCTTCTCCCCTTTCTAGTTGAGGGTTCAACCTCTGTGCCAGAGGCAGGACCACTGCAGCTCATTCCTGGTAGGTCATCCCCATCAATAGTATCCAGTACGGTATATTTATTGTTAATGGGAATGGCCGCAGGGGTGCTCTGCTCTCTCTGCTTGCTCCCCCTGCCTCTTTGGACCGTCACCCATCTGCCTAAATCTTGGTTTTTTGGTGTGACTACCTCCTGATAACTCCTATCTATATCTGCCTCCCGAATGATCCGTAGTTCATCCAGCTCCAGCTCCAACTCCCTAACTCGGGCTGATAGGAGCTGCAGCTGGACGCACCTCTTGCAGGTGTGGTCATCAGGGACAACTGTGTTGACCCTGACTTCCCACATAGTGCATACCGAGCACACCACTGCTCTGACTGTCTCCCCCATACCTGAACTGGATTAATAGAATAAGTCTAAAAAGCACCTAGCGACCTTACCTTCTTCCCCTCAGCGAGCAATCACACAGGCTTACCGAAGTCCCCTTACGACAAAGCCCACTTAGCCAAAGCCCAGGACTCTGCTTCCACAGATTCCGCTGCCCGCTCTGACAAGAAGTCCTGCCTTTTAAAGTGCGCGCTCGACGCTGACGTCACTCGCGCCTGCGCAGTTCCCCCTCCTCCACAGGTATTGACCAGGTAGGCTTAAATCCTACCTACACGGTCGAATTCTCTGAGCTCCCAGCCGAATCACAAGCTGTAACTTGCTCCCGATTCAAATACAAATACACAAGGCTGGGGTGGGCAGAGCCACGTAAAATATATTGGTTGTAGCTCTGTACAATGATCAGTAACCAGGTGACCCAGGTAGATCAGGTGACCTTGAGCCAATCGTTTGGGGATCCAATGGTTCAATTGATGAGGGACAATATAAGATTCCGGAGCTTCAGATATGCAGGGGTGATAACTCTCCAGCGGCCAGAGACCAACCATTGCCGAAAAGTAGGACCACACGGACACGTGGAGATCGGGAACATGAGTCTCGGAAGATGATGAGAGACATTGATCTTGTGGATATTCAGAGGCTTTTTCCCAGGGCTGAAATGGTGGCCACAAGAGGACACAGGTTGAAGGTGCTGGGGAGTCGATAGAGAGGAGATTACAGGGGTTAGTTTTTTACTCAGAGAGTGGTGAGTGCGTGGAACAGGCTGCCGGCAACAGTGGAGGAGGAGGGTACGATTGGGCCTTCGTAAGAGACCTTTGGATAGGTACATGGAACTTAGTAAAATAGAGGGCTATGGGGAAGCCTAGTCATTTCTAACGCAGGGACATATACGGCACAACTTTGTGGGCCGAAGGCCCTGTATTGTGCTACGGATTTTCTATGTTTTCAATGTTTCCTGGCCAGCGTAGACTCTTTTCCCGGATAATACCTTTTTTCTTCATTGACTGTTCATGGAGTGTCAGGGTTTCCAGCAGGGTGCACACTGGAAGACAGTGCGTCATTCGACGTGGTTTTAGTAGAAATAATAAAAGATACTTGTTGGTAAATACAGATTCTCTGCATCACATTGATAATTGTTACAAGGGATGATCATGGGTGAAGGGTGAAATGTGAAATGTGCAACGGAAACATGCAGGGGAAACTTCCTCACTCAGAGGGTACACAGTGCTGCCAACGCAAGTGGTAATTGAGATTCGGATGTCAACGTTTAAGAGATGATTGGATCAGTACTGGGATATGGATGGCCACGGCCCGGGTGAGGTCGATGGGAGTAGGCAGTTTAAATAATTCCGCTCGGACCTGACGGGTATGAGAAGATGGAAGCTTTGGAAATTGTTAATTCTGTATTTTCCAATTGCCTGCGATGGTTTTGAAGGAAGACAAGTGTGAGAACGGATGTTTGCTTTGCCTTTGCTGCGTTTTACTTTCTGTAGTTTTGTTCGTTTCATTTATTATTGATTTCACAGGGAGACACGGATTCCACACCGGCCATATGGATTCAGGGTTAAATAGATCGAAATATGAGCGTATCTACACCCGATACGATAAAACCACGATTCAGGGGTAAATTGACATTAGGATAAATTGGTGAGTACTTGAACTGGGAATTTGGAATTGGCACTTTGGGAGGCGTTCTCATTTAATAAGCATCAGAAGCTGCTGCTGAACACTTTGAAATGCTGGCTTTCAGTTGTAAGCCTCCATTGGAAAAGATGTTTTGAAGTTATTGTCACATTTGCCCTTTAATTTTTAAATGACAGGTCAGTTCAGAAACGCGCTGGTGCAGTCAATCGCTCAGCGATTTGTTTACGTCATCAGCCCTAATTCCATTAATTATCCAGCTGCTGCTGTGTGATCAGATTAAATCGGTTATTTCCTCAGCCCTATGTCTCGGAGCACTGTAACTGCAGACTCGCAATAGAGTTGAAAAGTGTACCGAAGCTTCCACTCTCCATGCGGAACACGGCTGCCATTTGTCTTCCAGCCAGAATTCACTCTGTCTACGACATCATCTGCCTTCTGTTAGGAAGCCAATTCTGCATCAACGCAGCCAGGTTTCCCTCGATCCCATGCCTCCTGACTTTTAGAATGAGTCTAATATGGGTAGCTGATCCAGCACCTGGCCAAAATTAATGCCCACAGAACGACTGTTCCGATTCACCTGTTAGTTTTATTTTCACTTTTTCAAATAATTCAATCTGACTCATTAAGGACAACATGCCATGTTGTCTCTCCGTAGCCAGACTACGTTTCCCCAAATACTCATAAGTTCCTTCTTCAATAATCCTCTCCAGTAGTTTATCCACTACTGGCGTATGATTCCCTAGTCTTTTATTTCAAGAAGTATCCCTGTCACTTTTCGTCCACAAATTAACAACATTTTCCAACCTCCAATCATCTAGTTCTACTTCAGTGGCCAGCGAAGACACTAATATCCCGTCCAAAAGCTCAGGAATATCTTCGCTCGACTTCCAAAATTACCTGGACTATATCTCTTCTGGTTTCGAGCTCATCCTCTTTTCGGCTTGTTTGAGCATATTAGCCTTTGCTGCACTGTTCCTCACTGATCCCGTTGCAGTTTTTTATTTTGTTGGAAATGCGGCTGCAGAGAATAGACCACATGGGGTGATCATGTTTCTGTGTTCGTCTCCCAGTGTATGAACAATCGAACGCTCCACGTTGTCCTCCCTTTCTGAAGCTGAGTTACTGTCCATGGTTTCCCATCACACTCCCTTTACACTCTGTTACCCGACTCTGTCCATTTTGAAACATCTAAAACACGGAAATTCCTGAAGCCATTCCTGTCCTTCTGGTAGTCAAGTGTCTGTGATAGTTTGGAACATACTTCAGCCAAAGTAACAATCACGCCAGCAGCATTGAACGTTTGTATTGCTACCTATCTGAACTGTATGAAGCAAGCAATCTTCCGCCAATTCTGCAATTCCCGGATGACCAGACATATGATTGTTTGAGTTAATGACATATTTGCCAAAACTGCTCATTGTAAAAAGGCTTTATTTGAAAACTCCGCTGAATTGTAATAGGATATGGGCGTTATCTACACAGATGGCCGTTTAATGTAAACACATACTTCATTCCATTCCACAGCTCTTCTCTGAATTTCCTCTGTGTCAGTTTATAGATAAAAGTATTGATGCACATGCTGAGTAGCTGCAACATGTACCCAAATTGCTGTATACCGGGGAACTCAAATATCTGTCCAGGAAAAAACAATTTTGCGTTTGCCATTTCAGAGAATGGACTACAGAGGGCATCCAAAATAATATGAAATTAGCTGATATAGAAAACACCAAAATCATCGATTTTCTGCGATTTTCCACCTCAGCATCTTTCTGATTGTCGCTGCTGTGCCGAAGCTTTCTGCGGACTCTATTTGCCACAACGATTACGGTTAACCCGTTAAACACCAGGATTAAGCCGATTGGTATCAATGGTGTTAAAATACTGTCCAGTAATGTGTATCCTCTCCACACGGGTGAAGTAACGTATTCATACGTGCGGATGCACCGCCAGGGCATGTTGTCAATGATGACGTAAGGTTCAAGGGCAAAGTAATACGGGACACATTTCCCGCAGCTCTCTATAACAGAACAGTCCTTCATTATAACCTTAAATACAAGTGTCAGAGCGCATACAGGAGTGATGAGTAGGGATATGGAATAAATGTAGATATTGTTGGTCTGATCCATTAAAGCAACAATGATAACCACCATCAGATCCGCTGTCGCCATTCCAACCAGGTAACGGGTGATGCATTTGGAGAGTCCGCATTTTCCCCGAGATAGGATCACAATCGCCATTAAATTAACTGGAAAAAATTTGAAAGCAAAATGGAAATATGGTCAGCATCAACTCTCTGAACACCCCCGGGGCGTGGTCTGTTTAGAAGTGGAAAGCGGCAGTCCAGTGTGTGCAGCCTCCGTCGCTGCACTCCGGCTGGGCAGGTTAGAGCAAAGAACCTGAGTTCCACGGCTCACGGACCGGAGAAAGAAAGATCGTAAACAACACCATTTCCATTATTCGGCGTGAAACAGTTGAAGGGATTGTTTGCAGCCGTGACAAAATGGAATTAAAAGATAGAAAAACAATTTAACATTTACTGACGTATATAAGAACAGATCGACGTGTCGAAATTAGACTGGACCGTCATTTAAATAAGCTGCCACCTTGTTATAAGGTCGGAGTGTCAGCACTGCTAGAGGCTCGGACCTAGAAAAGCAAAGACCAGCATCACTTCAGAAAGCCGAGCGAGGAGAAATTATGAAACAATATCAATATCGGTACATAAGTATTTGACAAAAGAATAATCACTTCGATCAAAGTGCAAAACGGAAAGTAAAACCTTTAGATGCCTGAA
This sequence comes from Hypanus sabinus, assembly GCF_030144855.1. Lineage (NCBI taxonomy): Eukaryota > Metazoa > Chordata > Chondrichthyes > Myliobatiformes > Dasyatidae > Hypanus > Hypanus sabinus. Next base: position 831,750 of record NW_026779325.1, on the reverse strand, counting down.
TCCTCCATTCTGGAAACACGCTTCAGCCGGCGGTAGCATCTGTGCGTTGTAACAGTGCGGAGACCGCAGCAGAGTAACGAAGGCACCATACATAAAGTAACCAGCTCCGGCATCTTACCGGGGACACCAACCGCTACAAGTGTGCGATAGAAAATGGCCGCGATGTAGTAAATCGCCGGATATCCCATATTCCGTCAGTAGCAGCGTTCAGTTGTACGGAGCGTTTCAGCTGCTCAGATGGACTGGTGATCAGTTTAGCAGACTTTTATCGAGGAGAGAGCAATTCCACTGAGGCAATTAGCGTGGCTATCACGTCAGGGACATTAGTGACAACCAACTGCACAAACATTTACGTTAAACTATTTTTACTCTCTCAATCCTCCTGTCATGAATTTGACTCCTCAAGGGATTTTGCAATGTAATTACTTCAAAACAAAATATGATTTGCTTTCTTTCCCATGTTATTTTCCATTATACCTGGCTTCAGCTATTTAAATGAAGATATATTTTGTCATTGTTGCTTTTAAATCAGGCATTCAGCTTGAAGTCGATTTATTTGGAACATTTAACGGAGCACATTCGCTTCTGAAATTGAGGGAAGGTGTTTATTCTGGCGGGTGAAATGGAGAACCCTTCTTTATTCAAGGGGAACATTCATCATCTTTTCTTCTTTCGTTCCAGTCATTCTGTACGGTGTGAGTGATGGAAATCACAGTGGCAGCTGACATGTGTTGCAATAAAATATACTGCACATATTCTTCCAAACACTTTAAAAGATCCATGGTGATTTTCCAGAGACCTGTCGTCAAAAAGGGACCGTGTCCTCGGGAGATTAGCTCACCTGTTAATCATTCTTTCTCCAGCTCCGTGCCGATTGTGTTTCTCGTACCGATGAGTGGCCCTCGGCTTATTGGAGAAAGTTCCACCACTCTGGTTCCAATTTGGAACTCGTACTAACGTGCGGCCCTCGGTTGACTCGAGAAAGTATCACCTCTACCTTCAAATACGTTCTTCCAAAGTGAATTCGTACTTTTCGGGTTGAACTCCATCTGTAACTTCTCAGCGCTGCTCTGCGTCCTGTCACTGTCCTGTTGTAATCTGTGACAACCTTCTATACTATCCATAATTCCAGCAACTTCCACATAATTGAAAATACAATAAACCAGCCTTTTACCTCCTCATCCAAATCGTTCAAAAAAGAAAACAAAAAATATCAGGGGGTCTCAGAACAGATCTCTGCAGGACTCCACTGGTCACCGACATCCGGAGTGAAAACGCTCCATCCACAACTATCCGCTGCTTCTGTGGGCGTCATTTCTGAATACAACAGCCAACTTTCTCTGGATACCAAACCTTCTGACATCATGAATGGTCCTATCATGGCTAAACAAAGCCTTATTAAAATACATTTATACCAGATCCATTAACCCCCACTTTATTTGCAGAAGACCACGTAATAGACACGTTCTCCCATCTGTTTCTCTCTTCAAATTTCCCCGCTTTGATTCGGGCGAGTGCAAACAAGTGAACAATCCTTCTCCTCCTGGTACAAACCGGAAGTGGTTGTGGAACTCCCTGAGTGGACAACTGCTTTTCATCCACATTACCGTCGATTGCCTGAAACGTGAATCTAAGAGTATGATCTCATCTCGGTCCAGAACATCCCTTTGGCAAGATGCTGTCTGGAACTGAGCTACTAGATGACATTGACTATCTCCAAGGGGCTTGAGCTGGTTCATATGATATCAATCCAATTTGTTTGGAACTGTCTGAATTGGATATACTGATGGACTGGCTCTGTCAGCGATATCGTATGTCCCGACAAATCGCGAAGCTGCAAGTGTGCTCGTCTGATATAGAGAGATTATAACCTTCTGTCCGATTCCCAACTCCCGCAGTTCTGTTCGCACCTCGAAAATGAACTTTGCGCTGCTGTTTCTTCCGTTTCTTCTTATGGGCGGCGACATAATGAGCCGACTTGATAGAGTCAATAAATTGCAGGTTGTATTTGTCCTTTCCAATGCCACCAAACTCACTTGATGATACATCCAGCCCAAACAAGGATTCTAACCCTTTCATTTTCGCTGGCATTTTCTTTAAAGTCCCACTCATCCGTCCAGCAATTGGACTGTACTCTGGTCGATAAGGATACCAACCTGTGTTTTACCCCAAACCGTTTAATCACATTTTGTATCACACGTGCGGTACAGCGGGGTCCATGACTGATTCTAGTGCTTGACAATCACCAACGGGTAAAAACTCTCTGCAAACAAAAACCATTATCTAGTTGGGGAAGCCTCTCCTCACTTGGTGAACGTTTCCTCTGTCTCGGGGATATATGTTAGTCCTCCAGGGGATGGAGATGGAAATCCAACAAAATCATCCTGTAAGGTAACACATGCTCCTTATACGGAGCGAATCTTAAAATACTCCTATAGCCAATTCATCTGGGTTATTACTGGGCACAACACAAACAATTCCTACAATAATATTGTACATCTCCTCGCAAATTCGGCCAACAACACAGATTCTTCAGCTGTTCCATCTCGTCGATTGCCTGAAACATAAATCTAAGAGGATAATCTCAACTGGGTCCAGAGCATCGCATTGACAATATGTTCTCTGGAACTCAGCTACTGCAGGACATTGACTATCTCCAAGGGGTTTGACTTTATTCTTATGATACTAACCCAACTTGTTTGGAGCGGTCTGAATTGCATATACTGATGGACTGGCTCTGTCAGGGATATCACATCCTTCAAATCGCGAAGCTGTAAAGTGGCTCGGCAGATGCAGTGAGATCTTGACCTTCTGTCCGATTTCCAAATTCTGCGGTTTTGTCCGCACCTCGAAATAAGGTTTCCTTTGCTGTTTCCTCTGTCACATATTATGGGCGGCGACATAATGGGGCTCCTTAATAGGGTCAAAGTGATTGCTGCTTGCATTGGTCCTTTCCAATGCCATCATACTCGGCCTGTGATAAATCCAGTCCAGACAGATATTCTAACCTTTTCATTTCAGATTAGATTGTCTTTAAAGATCTTTTCATCCAAACAGCAATTGCACTCTACTGGGATCGATAAGGGATATCAACTGTGTTTTACCCCAGAGTGTTTCATTACATTTTGTATCATATGTGCAGAGCAGCGGGGACCGTGAGTGATTCTGGAGCTTTGCAATCCCCAAAGGGTGGAAATTCCGTCCAACATAATCCTGGCTGTAACGTCAGCGGTTTTCATCATCTAGTTGGGGAAGCCTCTATCCACCTGGTGATCGCGTCCCCTATCTCGAGGATATAGTTCAGTCCTCCAGGGCATGGAGGTAAAAATCCAACAAAATAATCCCACAAGTTAACACGTGGTCCCTCTTTGGCGCATATCCTGAAAGTGCGTTTCGAGCCGATTTATCTCGGTTCTCACTGGGCACAAATCACAGAATTCTTACAATAATGTGCATCTCCTCGCAATTTTGGGCACCAACACAGATTCTTCAACTGCTCCATAGATCTATCTGCTCCTTGATGCCCACAAATGTCACGGTGCAAGTCCATCATCTGGTTTCTTTCACAATCCCGAAACGCAGATATATCAAGTATAATACAAATCCGTGCCTGTATCCCTCGATATTTCCCATAATCTTCAGAATCCTCTCCTCGTCGTACCTTTGCCAAGTCCTGATCCTGTAGCTGGGTCATGACTCAGTCTATCTGTGTAGAGTTTGTCTGTCTGTCATCCCTACCTCTGTATCTGGATTCCATTTCACAATCCACCTTGATTCTAGTTTGGCTAACTCACCAGCCCTCCAGCTCCCCTCCGGGGATGTCTTTAACTGAGCCGCCACCTTTTTCATCCATCAGTGTTTTCTCTTGCCTTCTTAAATATTTACTTCATCAAGGGAGCTGATGGTAAAGGTTTGCCTTCTATTGGAATATAACCTCTAGATTCCCATAACGATAAATATTCAGTCAAAGCACATGCGTATGCGGTGAATGAAGGGAGATGGGTCACGTACATTCATCAGAGTTTATGCTCATTCCGCATCTTGTTCAGCGCAGAAGTAGGCAGTCAAAGAGCTTGTTCCTGTTTTCTACTGTTCCATGATCTCAACATGTCCAGGTGATGTTCACATTTTAATGTCAATCTGCTGTCCATTCACCTACATTCATCTCGTTCTTCTGCACTGACTGGTGTAATATATGGCACGGTACCGAAAACGCCGGAACAAGCTCTCCCGCCGGCCATGTCATCCTCCTGCTGCAATGCGGACCTTTGGATATTTCCAAACGTCAAACTGGAGCTTCCCTCACATTCTTACTCACAAACTCTCTCAGTTCTGCACAGAACAATGTAGTTACAATTTTCTCAATCAAAAATGCATGATATATTGCAGACGATTCCGAAACTCTCATTGGAAAATCAGGAAGATTCTTATAATATTTATCAGTGGGACATAACTCGAGTAGATTCACGCAATGATTCACACTGAGGAATATGTGACAGATTCAGCAAACGCAAGACTGCAGAGATACACGGTGAAGGCAGCAATTTAGAATTGTTGAGGGAAATGTATTCATATAAATAATGCAGGAACATGAAACAGGCTGTGTTGATGGGTTTTGTTTCGATCAATTTATGAAATTAATTACGCACTTATTTATTCAAATTAATTAATATATTCATTTTGCTTATTTTCATTCAACCTTTCAGAAGTTGTGTTGCCAAAACACAGAGGTTTACGGATCAAATGCTGCTCAGCTGGCGCTGTGCGGTTTAGCAACGTGTAGCATGCAGAATGGTCTGTTTGCCACCTGACCCGATGGCGCTGAATGTGTTGCCCAGAACAACCGTCATTATTCATCAGTGCACTGTCTCTCTCACAACTTTAACATCATCCAATGGTAGAAGGCTCTTGTTCTAAGAATAGCTCAGTGAATACAGATTCTGTTTTAAGAGTATTCACTAGATTGGTGGAACTGCGGGAAAGCAGGAGAAAAAAAAAACAGCGGCTCACACTGAGTCAGATATTCACAGGTACAGGACTGAGACAACACCCGCAACGCTGGAGCAGACAGATACAGAGCGAACCCCTCACTTACACGATAGTAGAGAGTGTCAGATACAGAATGAAATCCACACTCCCACACTGTAGCAGAGACTGACAGATACAGAATGAAATCCACACTCTCACACTGTAGCAGAGACTGACAGATACAGAAAGATATCGACACTCACACAATGTAACAGAGACTGACTGATACAGAATGAAACCCGCACTCTCACATTGTAACAGAGACTGACAGATACAGAATGAAATCTACACTCTCACACTGTAACAGACACTGACAGATACAGAAAGAAGTGCTTACGAAATGTTCAGAAAAACAGGTAATGATAATGAACCAGAGGATTTTAATGCTACCCGGATGGAGATTAGGATCGAAATCACGAGAGTTTGAGGTGCGATGACAAGTCCTTTCCGAGCAGTATTAGTGAAAACCTCAAGGCTGTCTAAAAGTATTTGAAGAACAAGATGACAAGATGTGAGAGAATTGTTCCAAACAATGGTGAGCGTGGAAAAGTGTGTACTGAGCCGGAGGAGGTAGCAGAGGTACTTAATGAATACTTTGCTTCAGTATTCACTACGGAAAAAAAAAAGATCTTGGCGATTGTAAATATGACTTGCAGGGGACTGAAAAGATTAAGTGTGTGGATGTTAAGGAAAAGAATGTGCTTGTTGCAACGAATGCGGCGAACCCAAGTGCAGGAGACAGACACGCAGAACTGGTTAGGTGGAGACGTGAACGGAAAACAGGAGGGAGAGCAGGTAGGCAGGAGACGTCGGACAGACTTTATCTTGAGTCGGAGCGTCGAGAAAGAAACGGAGGATAAAACTCTTCTTGGAAAGGCAGAGTTACACTGAAGTAAAACATTAGAACACTTATGTTTGGTGCGAAGAGGCTGAGCTTCACAGGTAAACCTCTGAACTGGAATTCAACTGGGAAAACCGAACTTGACTAGAAGAAATGGAGTTTCACAGGTAAATCTCGATACTGGAGAAAAAATTTAGAAAATACGTTCCTAAGCGATCGGGAAACATTAATTACCACACAGGCAAAACCAGCGATCAGGCAACTAGTGGCTGCAAAGCCGCGGTTCTTATGCTGCAGGTCCTGAAGAAAAATAGGTATGCCGTTATCAAAGGGATTTAGCAGCAAATGGGAAATTAGCAGTCGGAAAAGTGGCGCAATCAAAGGTAAATAAAAGAAAATACGGAATTGACGATGAGGACAATGATAGTACCAACCTTCACCCCCCCCCCCCCCCCAACGGGAGCTTCCAGGCGAACCATCAGGCTTGTCCGGATTTTCTCGATGGAATCACGGATGAGGGGTGCAGTCATCAGAGTTTAATCTCATTCGAGTTGTTGTTCCGCGCAGAAGTAGTGAGTCAAAGGGCTTGTTCCCGTCCTGTGCTGTTCCCAGGATCCCAACATCTCCAGCTGATGTGTTCACATTGTAATATCAATTTATTAATTATCATCTCTCCATTCTCCTCCATCCATCTCATTCGTCAGCACTGTGTCATTTAGGACGGTGTCTTGCAACATAGGAGCCTTCTCTTCCTTCCATCCTGTCCCAGACGGGCGGAACTGTCCCGTCTGAGCTGTGACGTAACCAGTAACGTCAAATTCTCAGGAGGTCATCAATGAACCGGGTGCTGCAATGTGGAACTTGGATCATTCGAAAGGTGGAACTTGACTTTCCCTCGCATTCCTATTCACAATCTCCCTCAGTGCTGCACAGAACAACGGAGACACAATTTTATCAATGGAAAATGCAAGTCATATTGCAGAAGTCTGAAATTATCAAGTCTTATGCAAAACATCCATCATCCACCCTGGTGCATTCAAACGACAGCAGACCCGAGAAAGATATAGTCGTATCAGTTTGAATGGTTCATAAAACACTGTTGGCCAGAAGAAACCAAAGTCTGATCAAGGACAGGGGAAGCAGACAAGCCAGTTCTCTCTGCCCCGCCCGCACCCATTTTGTGGACTATGAACTGATTCTTGCACTGTAATAATTTAATCAGAGGAACTGAATGTGGACACAGGGATTTTCAGGTAATGATCTGCTAAACCTGAGACCATTCTCAAACAAGTCGCCTTTGTTATGTGCAGGGCGTGGACTCTGAACTGTTTCGTGACTCTGGGACAATCTAATCAGAGCAGTAAACCTGAGACCATGCTCAGAGGAGCAGCTACCTGTTATGTAAAATACCAGACATATCAAAAAAGCAATCTGTAGTCTCGTTGGACTCTGTCTGCGTTGCCCCATTTCACTGGTTCAGACCAGTCAGGTTGCAAAGATACGAATACACAAGGCTGGGGTGGGCAGAGCCACGTAAAATATGTCGGTTGTAGCTCTGTACAATGATCAGTAACCAAGTGACCCAGGTTGGTCAGGTGACCTTGAGCCAATGGTTTGGGGATCCAATGGTTCCATTGATGAGGAACGATATAAGATTCCGGAGCTTCAGACATGCAGGGGTGATAACTCTCCAGCGGCCAGAGACCAACCATTGCCGAAAAGTAGGAGCACACGGACACGTGGAGATCGGGAACATGAGGGTCAGAAGATGATGAGAGCCATTGGTCGTGTAGATATTAAGAATCTTCTTTTCCCAGGGCTGAAATGGTAGCCACAAGAGGATAGATGTTGAAGGTGCTGGGGCGTCGGTACAGAGGAGATGTCAGGGGTAAGTTTTTTTACTCAGAGAGTGGTTACTGCGTGGAATAGGCTGCCGGCAACAGTGGTGGAGGCGGATACGATTGGGTCTTTTTAAGAAACTTTTGGATAGGTACATGGAGGTTAGAAAAATTGAGTGCTATAGGTAAGCCTAGTCATTTCTAAGGTAGGGACATGTTCGGCACAACGTTGTGAGCCGAAAGCCCTGTATTGTGCTGTAGATTTTCTATGTTTTCTATGTTTCTATGGAATGTCTTGCCAGCGTAGTCTCTGTTCCCGGATAATTCCTTTTCTCTTCACTGACTGTTCATGGAGTGTCAGGGTTTCCAGTAGGGTGCACTCAGGAAGATCGTGTGTAAATCTACGTGCTTTTTGTAGAAATGATACAAGATACTTGTTGGTAAATACAAATTCTCTGTATCTCGTTGATTATTGTTACAAGGGCTGATTCTTGTCAAAGTGACGTCCGTCATTAACATTGCCCACTAACAGGACATGCCGTCTACACAGTGTTACCATCGGGAAGAAGATACAGAAGCCAGAAAGCTCAGGCTCAGCGATTCAGGAACAGCTTTATTCTCCGCTGCCACCTGTATCTCAGTTTTGTTTCTCTATATTTGTTTATCCTGTATTTCATTGCACTGCTACTGTAAAGTTAACATTTTATCGACGTATGTCTGTGATATTAAATCTGGTTCTGATTCTTTAAATGAAAGTCGATTAATTGTTAAAAGCCTTGCTTTTCCAGACGACTCTCAATGCGTCGGATAATGAAGTGCAGGAGAAATTTAAATAAACAATGGGCCTTAAAATCAGTGCCGACCGCTGGATGATCTCGATAGCTTTGCTTGGAAGGGACTCGCCAAGTATTATGTAATGATGAATTGTCCTCGGTGTTCAGTCTCCGCTGGTCATGGGGTATGAAGGAAAGTATCTGGACAAACAGGAACATTAGCGATAGTCAGTATGGGTCAGTGCGTAGTAGGTCATGTCTAACCAATCTCACAGAGCTTTACGAGGTAGTTACCAGGAATGGTGTTGAAGGCAAGTCAGTGGATGCCGTCTACAGGGACTTCAGCAAGGAATTTCTCAATGTTCCGTAGGGGAGGACGCTGGAGAAGGTTCAGTCGCTTGGCTTTCATGATGAACTGTTAAATTGCTGTCACCATTGGCTACGTCGGGGAAACTAGAGTGTGGTAATAAATGGTTGTCTCTCTGATTGTGGACTTGTGACGAGTGGAGTGCCGCACGGATCGTTGCTGTCATCGTTGTTTGTTGTTTGTCATCTATAATAACGATCTGGATAATGATGTCGTTAACTGTATCAGCAAACTGCCGATGACAGCAGCATTACCTGTGTAGTTGACAGCGAGGAAGAGTCCCAGAGCATGGTACCGGAAAAGGGATCTGGACCAACTGGAACAGTGGGCTGAAAAAAAGCGTATCTGGTTTAACGCAGACAAGTGTTAGATGTTGCAGTTGGGAGGACCAGCCAGGGTTGGTCTGACACAATGAGAAATAGGGCACTGAGGAGTACGATAGAACAAACGAATCTGGGAATGCAGGTCCATAATTCAATGAAAGTTGCCGCACAGTTAGACAGGGTCGTAAAAACAGCTTTTCGCCCATTGGCCTTCCTAGACCAAAGGACTGAGTGCAGGAGTTGGGTTGTTACGTTGCTGTGACTTAAGGCTTTATTGGGTCCCAATTTAAAATATTGTGTGCGGTTGGACTCAACTATCTGCTGGAAAGATACAAATAAGACTGAAAGAATGCAGAAAAGGAATCATACAGTTATTGCCGGGACTGATTGTTTTTAATTAAAAAGAAAGATTACCTATGTTAGCACTATTCCCGAGGGGGTAGAAGACTGAGGGGAGATTTGATAGAGGTATACAACAATATGAGGCGGATGGAGAGTGTAAATGCAAGCAGGCTTTCTCCACTGATTTTGGAGATGTTGATGAATACAACTGGAGATCATGGGCGAAGATTGAAATGTGAAATGTTTAAGGGAATCATGAGGGGAATCTTCTTCACCCAGAGGGTGGTCAGAGTATGGACAGTGCTGCCAACACAAGTGGTAATTGAGATTCCAATTTCAACGTTTAAGAGATGATTGGATAAGTACATGGATGAGACGGATACGGACGTCCACGGTCCGGGTCTGGGTCGATGGGATTAGGCAGTGTAAATAATTCCACCCTGACCTGACGGGCTGAAGACCCTGTTTCTGTGCAGTGGTTTCCTATTGCTGTCTAACTGTATGTCTAGGTTAGAACCTCAGTGTCTCACACCACCGTCCAATCTAGGAAGTCGGTGGTACTGTTCGACCCCTCTGTCCTTGCACACACTGACGCATGGAGACTACAGCATGACGATATGGAAGCACCAATGTGAGATGATAAGGGGAGTATCACACCACAGGAATACGCCCTCACTCCTTCAGTTAGGCGGTACAGACAATAGTTCCGGTCTGGAGGTGGGTGTGACAGTGGTCAAATCTGTTGCTTCATCAGTTGTACAGGGAATCATTAGCCCTGATACTAAACAACAAAGGGTTCCTTTAATCCGAATCCTGTCCTAGGTCAGAAATTGGAGGTGGGAAACCTCGGAGGTCGTTGGATGCTTGGAGTTGTGGAGACGCCATATTTTTATTGTGTTGAATATTAACTCCTGGACGATATATTACTTTCTGCGTCTCCTTGTCTTGGAGTCGAAAGTCTTTACTAAATGTTGTATGATTGCAATTACAGATGTTTGTTAACTATTGAACAAATAAGGGCATGCTATTTTCTGCGATATTTTGAAAATATGAATCCATTGCGGATTTAAAATATAGCATGAGGTATGGACATAATTGAGTTCAATCGAAAGAGAAATAGAAAGATTACGGCCATGAATAACTTCATGGTAGTCATGTGCTTCTGTAGTTTGTGTGGGATGGATGATTGAATTAATCTTCTTTTTCACTATAGGTGAGGCAGAACATTTGTGTCTCCTTGCAAGAAGTGTTTTAAAGGAACTAATGCGAAATTCAAGTCTGCATATCTTTCCGAAATTCTATGAAGTGTTAATGTATGTGAGACTCAGGTCTCCACATCTCACTCTCCCATGTTCTTTAGAATACGTGCTAAGGTCTTTTACTTTGGAAATGGTTTATTCTGTGTTCTCCAATTGCCTGCGATGGTTTTGCAGGAAGACAAGTCTGAGTCCGAATGTTTGGTTTGCTTTCGCCGCGTATTTAGTTTGTGTAATTATGTATGATTCATTTATTATGGATTTCTGATGGAGACACGGACTCCACTCCGGCCGTGTGGATTCAGGGTTAAAGGGATCGAAATTTGACCGCTTCTACCCCCGACACGATAAATTCACGATTCAGAGGTAAATTTGCATTGGGATAAAATGGTGTCTACTTGAATTGGCAATTTGGAATTGGCATTTTGGAAGGCTGGTTCTTTTAATGAGCAGCAAAAGCTGCTGCTGAACACTTTGAAATTCTAGCTTTAAGTTGTAGGTCTCATTGGAAAAGATTGTTTTGAGGTCATTGTAGCATCTGCCCTGTAATATGTAAATGCAAGGTCAGTTTAGATAACGTGGCGGTGTAATCATTAGCTCAACGATTTGCTTACATCATCAGCCCTAATTCCATTAATTATCCAGCTGCTACTGGGTGGTCAGATTAAATCGGTTATTTCCCTCTATAACTGCGAAGTCCAAATATAGTTGGAAAGTGTACCGAAATTTCGGCCCACTACTGACATAATACTCACCCGTTTGTAATTCGAAGGAGTCTCCCTATTATCTTTCGTCAACAAAGGAATAACATTTGCCACCCACCGCCCACACCCCCCAGTCTTCTTGTTCTACTTCCATGGCCAACGAAGACACAAATATCCCGTCCAAAAGTACAGCAATATCTTCGCTCGCTTTCCGAAATAACCTAGACTATATCCCTTCCGGCACCGGGGAATCATCTATCATAATGTTTTCCAAGGTTCTAGCGCATCCTCTTTCTCAGCATCGGCATGTTCTAGCCTTTTGACGCTGTGTTCATATTCACTGCTTCCTTGACTCCAAACACAATTTTCCTCTTGTCTGCCCACACTCGATCTAGTCATCCTCGCGTTCTTCCTTTACTTCAGTGCAACTCGCTACGGCATTCACAACTCCCCTTATACTTTTTCTAATTCCATTGTTCAATTCTTTCTGTCTGCATTGTGACTCGCCATAACCCTACCCGATCCTTTCTTCCTAAACCTAAACTATCTGTTTTTCTTCTTCTTGATTCGTCCTTAATTCTTGTCAGCTAGGGTTACTTTACGCGATCATCCTTTCCCTGTTTCAATGAGACAAGCCCTTACTGAAACCCTTGTCAGTGCTCCCTGAACAATCTCCACATGTCTGTTGCTCATTACCCAGAGTGCATCATTTCCTAATGTACGTTCACAAGTTTCTGCCAGGTAACACCATACATTGCAGACCCCAAATTCCAGGCTCCCTTCTCCATTCCCTGTGCAAGGTAAATGTCGGGGAGATCTCCCTGTCGTTTTGAAATGCTGACCCGCAGAGAGATCTGTCACCGTCCCGGTTTGTTTTTCTAATAGAAGATCCGGTATCGACTGTTTGCGAGTCCGCCTTTCTTCGTATAGTGGCATGAATCCATCCTGGACACAACTGAGAAATTATGCCATACCTGAACCTGTTACCCGACCTTGTCCATTTTGAAATATCTTAAACCAGGCAAGTCCTGAAGCCATCCCTGCCCTTGTGGCAATCGATTGTCTGAGATGACTTGAACGAATTTAACACTAACGCCAGCAGCATTGAACGTTTGCATTGCTACCTTTCAGAACTGTATGAAGTCAGCAATCTTCCGCCAATTCTGCAATTTCCGGAATATGATTGTTTCAATTAATGACATATTTGCCAAACTAATTCATTGTAAAACGGCTTCAATTGAAAACTCCGCTGACATACCATTAGACAGCGGAGTTATCTACACAGATGGCCATTTAGTGTAAACACATACTTTATTCCATTCCTCAGCTCTTCTCTGAATTTCCTCTGTGTCAGTGTATAGATACAAGTATTGGTGCACATGCTGAGCATTTGGAACATGAACCCAATTTGCTGTAGGATGTATACCGGGGAACTCCAATATCTGTTCTGGTAAAAATAGTTTTCCAATTGCCATTTCAGGGAATGGGCTACATTGGGCATCCAAAATAATATGAAATTAGCAGATATAGAAAACAATAAAATCTGCGTTTATTTTCTGCGTTTTTCCACCTCGGCATCTTTCTGATTGTCGCTGCTGTGCCGAAGCTTTCTGCGGACTCTATTTGCCACAATGATATGCCTTACGGTTAACCCCTTAAACACCAGGATTAAGCCGATTGGTAGCAATGGTGTTAAAATACAGTCCAGTAATTGATATGCTCTCCACTCGGGTGAAGTAACGTATTCATATGTGCCGGTGCACCGCCACGGCGTGTTGTCAATGATGACGTAAGGTTCAATGGCGAAGTAAATCGGGACACATCTCCCGCAGCTCACTATAACCACGGTCACCATAACCACCGTTGCTGTTCTCTCGGTGCAGTATCGTTCCCGCAACTTTCGACAACATATTGCGATGAAGCGATCGAAGGTAAAACTGACCGTAAACCAAACAGAACAATCCGTCATTGCAACCGCAAATACAAGTGTCAGAGTGCACACAGGAGTGATGAGCAGTGATCTGGAATAAATGTAGATATTGTTGGTCTGTTCCACTAAAGCAGCAACAATAACCACCATCAGATCCGCTGTCGCCATTCCAACCAGGTAGCGGGTGATTCATTTGGAGAGTCCGCATTTTCCTCGAGAGAGGATCACAATCGCCGTTAAATTAACTGCAAGAAATTGAAAAAACAAGAAGAAATATAATTAGAATAAATGTAGATATTGTTGGTCTGTTCCACCAAAGTAACATCGATATCCACCATCAGATCCGCTGTTGCCATTCCAACTAGGAATAGGTGACGCATTTTCCCCGTGAGAGGATCACAGTCGCTGTTAAATTAAATACAAAATAATTGGAAATAAAATAGAAATATTGTTAGCAGCATCTCCGTGAATGCTCCCATTCTACCGATACTATCAGGGTATGGTCTGTTTGGAAGTGGAAAGCGGGAGTCCAGTGTGTGCGGTCTCGGTCGCTGCACTCCGGCTGGAGGACAATGACGGATGTGAGTGTCAGTGGATTGGCGACGTTCCCACTGTTTAGAGCGAGGCATCCGAGTTCCACGACTCACGGACCGGTGAGCAGTCGATCGCTCCTGTGAACACCTTTTCCATTATAAGAGGTGAAATAGCTGAAGGGATTTTTTGTAGTCGTGACAAAGTGGAGTCAATGAGATCAGTTCTCATTTACAGACCTACGTACCATTTAAATAAGCTACCATGTTGTTAGAAGGTCGGAGTGTCTGCACTGATAGAGACTCGGACCTAGAAAAGCAGAGACCGGCATCACTTCAGAAAGCTTAGCGATGTGAAACTGTGAAACAATGACAATATCGGCACCAACTTAATTGACAAAAGACAGAAATCACTGCGATCAAAGTACGGATAATGAAAATAAAACAATCAGATGCCTAAATACTACATGCCGGAAACAGGTTTCAGCCAACGGTAGCATATGTGTTCAATAACAGTGCGGATACCGCAGCAGAGCAACGACGGCACCATACATAAAGTGACCAGCTCCGGCATCTTACCGGGGACACCGACCGCTACAATACTGGGGTAGAAAGTGGCCGCGATGTAATAAATCGCTGGATATCCCATATTCCGTCAGAAGCAGCGTTCAGTTGTTTCAGCTGCTCAGATGGACTGGTGATCGATTTAGCAGACTTTTATTGAGGAGAGAGCAATTCCACTGAGGCAATTAGGGTGGCTGTCACGTCAGGGACATTAGTGACAACCAACTGCAGAAACACTTAAGTTAAACTATTTTTACTCACTCTGTCACCGTGCCGTGAATTTCACTCCTCAGGGGACATTGCAATCTACTTACTTTAAAACAAAGTGTAATGTGAATTTGCCAGTTTAAATTGCATGACAACTGACCTCAGCTATTTAAACAGGACATTTTGTATCAGTGTTTATGGAGGCGTTCATAATCAAGTCGATTTATTTTGTAGCATTGCACGGAGAACATTTGCTTCTAAAATTGAGGGAAGTTCTGGCGGGTGAAATGGAGAACGCTTCTTTATTAAAGGGGAATATCCGTTCTCTCATTTCTTTCGTTCGTTCCAGTCATTCCGGGCGGTTTGAGTGTTGGAAAACACAGTGAGAGCTGACACGTGTTACAATAAAATATACTGCACATATATTCCACGACACAATTTGAAAGATGCACAGCGATATTCCAGATATCTGTGATCAAAAAGAGAACTTGTTTTCGGGAGATTAGCGAGGGCTGTGGAAAGTTTGAAGATCAATGTTTTCCAGCACACACATCGGCCGTTTGGCAGGAACCTGGCCTCTGCCAGTCAATGACATGACCACCACACACCCATGACCTGCGATGCAGTCTATTTAACTTTAATCATATTCTCAGACCTGTCACAATTTTACCACTATTTCTCCATCCATTCTCTCTTTGAACAAAAGTAGCAAGTGAAATCTGTGAATCCTCCGCAGGTTCTCAGTCTGTTCTATTATTTGCCACGAAGTTGTATTTTTTTCTGCTGATTTACTGACAGGTATATTGCCTTTCAAGCGTCACTATGGGCATGTGCAGAACAGCGGAAGTGTTCAAGCTCAACTGTCAATCACACTTCCTTCAGCTCCTGCAATGCACCTCTCGGTGCCGATTGTGGTACTCCATCTGATAAGCTGCTCTCGGCTTATTGGAGAAAGTCTCATGACTCTGTTTCCATTGTGGAACTCGTGCTAATGTGAGGCCCTCGGTTGACTAGAGAAAGTGTCACCTCTCTGACTTCAAATTCATCCTTCCAAAGTGAATCACTTCGTACTTTTCTGGGTTGAGCACCATCTGTAACTTCTCAGCACTGCTCTGCGTCCTGACTCTGTCCTGTTGTAAACTCTGATTGTCTTCTATACTATCCATAATTCACCCAACTTCCACATCATTGAAAATACAGTAATTCACTGTTCCACTTCCTTATACACATCATTTTTAAAGCACAGAAATCCGGGAGTCACAGAACAAATTTCTGCGGAAACCACAGGTACCAGAATCCGAAGGGAAAACGTTCCATCCACAACTATTCTCTGCCTTCTTAGGCGTCAGTCCTAAATCCACAGGCCAATCTTTGCAGGATACCAAGTTTTCTAACTCTCTGAAAGGTCCTACCATGTCTAACCGAAGGCTGACCGCCTCATCCTCACAGAATTAAACCCGGCCCGTGAGAGATGATCTGCCCCACACAAAGCCATACTGATTCTCCCAAATCAGGTCATGCTCCTCCAAATTCTCCTAAATTATTTGTCTAAGAATGTTCTCCAATAATTTGCCCGTCTCTGAAGTAGGACTCACCGCTTCCAGCAGTCACCCAGGGATTTCCCTGACCACACAAGAGGACTTACTTATCCTAATGTTCTTCATTCAAAATTCCAGCACATCCTCGCTCTTCACTTCGATATGTTGTCGCACATCACCCGTTTAACGCTTTCCTCACAAACGCCCCTGTGACTGGAGAATACTGTACTGAAGACTTCATTCAGGATCTGCCTTTCTTCCCCTGAACTCAGGGGCTTATTTCATCTTCTATCCCCAACAGGTCCTACACTCACTCCAGTTATCCATTTCTTCACATACATCAAGAATGACTTGTTGTTTTCCTTAAATTTACTGCAGACTTTTTGTAGATGTTTCTAGTTAGCATAATTCCATTCCTCGGTGTGTCCCCGGCTACTTTGTAAATCTACAGTCATGTCTGATCCTTGTTTTCTAATCTTGAGATCAGCTTCCTAAAGCTTCTTTCTTCCACTTGACAAGATGTTTCACATCTCTTGTCAACCATGGTTCCTTCACCCTGCCGTCCTTCCCCTGTCTGAATGGGGTAAACCTGTCCAGAACCCCATGTAAGTACAGCCTAAAATAACTTCACATTTCAGTTGTGCAATTCCAGGACATCTCCGTTCCCGACTGATACTTTGAATTTTCAGCCTAATGTCATCAAAATTCCACTTACAAAGTTAATTACTTTGGGAACTGACACAGGGCTGTGGGACGGGACCGGGTGGTGTGATTAATTTGAACCCTGACATGGGGCAGTGGACAGAGAGTGGGAGAATGGGATGGGTATGCGGAATGACACGAGGTTGTGGGGACACAGCGGGGTGTGGAGATTACTTGGTAACTGACGCGGGTCTGTGTCAGTAGTGTATGTAACCCTTTTTACGAAAGGAGGGCCTACCACTCCACCGACGCCTTACACATCTGGAGAATAATGCTTATATGAAAATGCTATTATTGGACTACAGTTCAGTATTCAACACCATAATTGACCGCAGGCTCGACAGGAAGCTCAGAGATCTCGTCCTTGACCCCGCCTCTCAGATCGCCAGCAGGTTGTAAGAGTGGCCTCCCTGAACTCCACGCCTCTGACTTTCAACACAGGAGCCACTCAGGGCCATGTACTGAGTCCCCTCCCTTACTCCCTGTATTCCCATTACTGTATCGCAATCCACAGCTCCAATCTGTTAATTAGATTTGCCGACGATACTATATTGATTGGACTAATCTCAAAAAAATAGTGAAGTGGCCGACAGGGTAAAAGTTATCTCTCTGACACAGTGACGTCAAGTAAAAGAAACCTCTCCCTCAATGTCGCAAAAACAAAGGAGCTGGTTGTGGACGACAGGAGGAATGGAGGCAGTCTAACCCCTATTGACATCAATGGATCTGGGGTTGAGAGGGTGAACAGTTTTAAGTTCCTGCCATCCACATCACCGAGGACCTCACGTGGTCTGTACATACCAGCCGTGAACTGAAAAAGGCACGACAGCTCAGTTAGAGATTGTATGCTGTTTTGGGCACCTGGTCTTAGAAAGGATGGGCTAACGTTTGAGCGAGTTTAACAGAGCTTCATGAAAACGATTCCAGAACTGAATATCTTGTCATATGAAGAGACTGTGATGGGTGATACAATTTAAATCTATCGAATATCCCCGATGGGCTGGATATGGACCGGATGTGTCCTATGGGTAGGAGAGTCTAGGACCAGAGGAGACAGCTTCTGAATAGAGTATCTTCCATTTGCAACGTTGATGAGTTTAGCCAGAGAGTGGTGAATCTGTGGAACTCGTTGCCACAGGCAGCTGTAGAGGCCAAGACTTTGTGCTTATTTAAGTCAGAGACTGATAGATTGTTGACATGTCAGGACATGAAGGGATAGAGGGAGACAGCAGGCGATTGGGCCTGAGAGGAAAATTGGATCAGCCGTGACTCAATATCCTAACTCTGCTCCAACGTTTTTTGGTCTTATGTTTAAGTATCCATCTCTTAGTTGTATTGTATCAGGCTGATCTGGTTCATACAGTACCAGCTCTATTGCAACTTTCATAATTTTGCTCTGCACTTATCCTGTCTCAAGCTCATGTTTATATCTTTACAATACAGGTCTACTATTTAATTAATTCTACCTTTGATGATGAAGGAGCGATCGACTATCTATTCAGGGTTTGGCAACATATAATTATTATTTTATTTTACTTGTTTCTCAGCTCAAGCTGGTATAACTTGAGGCACAGCGGTCGGGAAGCACACTCATTTCTCAGTTGGCTAAGAAATTGTGTGCTCAGATCGCTGGGATGTCTTCTATGGACGGACATCAGTGGTTGACTTGACCTTCCATAGAGACCATTTCTTCATGTGCTCTCATTTAAGTTTAGTGGTGTGTATTTTGTATTAGTTTTACACATGCCAGCATACAGTGCTCAATTCTGTTTTCGTTAAGAAAAACATCCTGAAGAGGTTTATTTGTAATTAACACCACTCCCTATCTCCCAGTTTCACTGATGAAGTACCTCCTTGTTATTCTTCCTCTCCAGCCCCACTACACTTCTTGCTCTGACTTAACATCTTCATTTTCAAAATAAAAGCCAATAATTCAAGGGTATCGTGGACAGAAGTGAGTATCGATGCCATTATTAAAGAGAAAATGTGCTTTGGAAGCTGGAACGGCTGGAGGTAGGTAAGAATCCTGGACCAGATCATGTACACCCCAGGGTACAGAAAGAGGTAGTTGAAGAGTTTGACAAGAGTTTGGTCTATAATTCCAAGAAATATCCCTATTATCTTTCGTCAACAAATGAACAACATTTTCCACCTTTCAGTCTTCTAGTTCTACTTTCGTAGCCAGCGAAGACACACATATAATGTCCAAAAGAGCAGCAATATCTTCGCTCGCTTTCACAAATTACCTGGCATCCCAAATTCAGGTGTATTAAAATCATCTATCACAATGCTTTCCAAGTTTCCATCGCATCCTCTTTCTTAGCGGCGGCATGTTCTGGCATATCTGCCTTTTTACGCTCTGTTCACATTGATCAATGTATTCGGTAAGGAGCTTCACCGCCTCCTTGGTCTCCAGAGACGCGTTTTCCTTTGATCTGCCCACACTCACTCCAGGCTCTTCCTGTTCTCCACAGTGAAACTCGCCAAGGCTTTCTTAAGTCTCTTTCTAAATCTTCTAAGTCCATTAAGTTATTTCCTAATTACATTCTGACTCGCCATAACGCTAGCTGATCCTTTCTTCCTAATCCTTAAGTTTCGTTCTTTCTTCCTCTTGACGAGTTGTTGCAGCTTTCTTGTCACTCAGGGTTACTTTAAGTTATCATCCTTTCCCTGCGTCAACGAGACAAACCTATACCAAACCCGATGTCAGTGCTCACTAAACAATCTCGACGTATCTGTTGCGCATTTCCCTGAATACATCATTTCCCAATGTACATTCCCAAGTTCCTCCCAAGTAACACCATACATTGCAGACCCCAAATTCCAGGCTCTCTTCGCCTATCCCTGTGCAATGTGACTGTCAGGGAGATCTCCCTGTCGTTTTGAAATGCTGACCCGCAGAGAGATCTGTCACCGGCCCGGTTTGCTTTTCTAATAGTAGATCCGGTATCGACTGTTTGCGAGTCCGCCTTTCTTCTTATAGTGGCATGAATCCATCCTGGACACAACAGAGAAATTATGCCATACCTGAACCTGTTACCCGACCCTGTCCATTTTGAAATATCTTAAACCAGGAAAGTCCATCCCTGCCCTTGTGATAATCGAGGGTCTGTGATGACTTGAACGAATTTAACACTAACGCCAGCAGCATTGAACGTTTGCATTGCTACCTTTCAGAACTGTATGAAGTCAGCAATCTTCCGCCAATTCTGCAATTTCCGGAATATGATTGTTTGAATTAATGACATATTTGCCAAACCTTTTGATTGTAAAACGGCTTTCATTGAAAGCTCAGCTGAATTACCATTAGACCCGAGCGTTATCTACACAGATGGCCATTTAATGTAAACACATACTTCATTCCATTCCTCAGCTCTTCTCTGAATTTACTCTGTGTCAGTGTATAGATACAAGTATTGGTACACACGCTGAGCATTTGCAACATGAACCCAAATTGCTGTAGGATGTATACCGGGGAACTGAAATATCTGTCCTCGTAGAAATAGTTTTCCAATTGCCATTTCAGGGAATGGGCTACATTGGGCATCCAAAATAATATGAAATTAGCTGATATAGAAAACAGCAAAATCATCGATTTTCTGCGTTTTTCCACCTCGCCATCTTTCGGATTGTCGCTGCTGTGCCGAAGCTTTCTGCGGACTCTATTTGCCACAACGATATGTCTTACGGTTAATCCGTTAAACACCAGGATTAATCCGATTGGTATCAATGGTGTTAAAATACAGTCCAGTAACTGATATCCTCTCCACACGGGTAAAGTGGCGTATTCATATGTGCCGGTGCAGCGCCACGGCGTGTTGTCAATGATGACGTAAGGTTCCATGGCAAAGTAAATCGGGACACATCTCCCGCAGCTCACTATAATCACGGTCACGATAACCATCGTTGCTGTTCTCTCGGTGCAGTATCGCTCCCGCAGCTTTTGGCAACATATTGCGATGAAGCGATCGAAGGTAAAACTGACCGTAAACCAAACAGAACAATCCGTCGTTACAGTCCGAAATACAAATGTTAGAGCGCATACAGGAGTGATGAGCAAGGATCTGGAATAAAGGTAGATATTGTTGGTCTGTTCCACTAAAGCAGCAACGATAACCACCATCAGATCCGCTGTTGCCATTCCAACCAGGTAACGGGTGATGCATTTGGAGAGTCCGCATTTTCCCCGAGGTAGGATCACAATTGCCGTTAAATTAACTTCAAGAAATTGAAACAAAAGAAATATAATTAGACTAAATGTAGATAAAGTTGGTCTGTTCCACTAAAGTAACATCGATAACCACCGTCAGATCCGCTGTTGCCATTCCAACCAGGTATGGGTGATGCATTTTCCCCGAGAGAGGATCACAGTCGCTGTTAAATTAAATACAAGATAATTGGAAATAAAATAGAAATATTGTTAGCAGCATCTCCGTGAAGCACCCATTCTACCGATGCTATGGAGGGCATGGTCTGTTTGGAAGTGGAAAGCGGGAAACCAGTGTGTGCGGTCTCGGTCGCTGCACTCCGGCTGGAGGACAATGACGGATGTGAGTGTCAGTGGATTGGCGACCTTCCCACAGTTTAGTGCGAGGCATCCGAGTTCCACGACTCACGTACCGGTGAGCAGTCGATCGCTCCTGTAAACAACACCGTTTCCATTATTAGAGGTGAAGTAGCTGAAGGGATTGTTTGTAGCGGTCACAAAGTGGAGTCATGGAGATATAAAGCACGAGTTCTCATTTTACTGACTAAGAGAGGAACAGATCTACGTGTCATTTAAATAAGCTGCCTCGTTGTTATAAGCTTGAAGTGTCTGCACTGATAGAGACTCGGGCCTGGAAAAGCAGAGACCAGCATCAGTTCAGAAAGCTTACCGATGTGAAATTGTGAAACAACGACAATATCGGCACCAATGTAATTGACAAAATAAAGAAACACTGCGATCAAAGTACGGATAATGAAAATAAAACAATCAGGTGCCTGAATCCTCCATTGCGGGAGCACGTTTCAGACGATGATAGAATCTGTGTTCAGTAACAATGCGGATACCGCAGCAGAGTTACGACGGCACCATACATAAAGTAACCAGCTCCGAAATCTTACCGGGGACACCGACCGCTACAAGTGTGGGATAGAAAATGGCCGCGATGTAGTAAATCGCCGGATATCCCATATTCCGTCAGATGCAGCGTTCAGTTGTACGGAACGTTTCAGTTGCTCAGATGGACTGGTGATCGGTTTAGCAGATTTTTATTGAGGTGAGAGCAATTCCACTGAGGTAATTAGCGTGGCTATCACGTCAGGGACATTAGTGACAACCAACTGCACAAACACTTACGTTAAACTATTTGTACTCACTCTGTCACCGTGCCATGAATTTAACTCCTCAAGGGACATTGCAATCTACTTACTTTAAAACAAATTATAATGTGAATTTGCCAATTTAAATTCCATGTCAACTGACCTCAGCTATTTAAACAGGACATTTTTGTATCAGTGTTTATGGAGGCGTTCATAATGAAGTCGATTTATTTTGTAGCATTCAATGGAGCACATTTGCTTCTAAAATTGAGTGAAGGAGTTTGTGAAATTGAGAACTTTTCTTTCTTAAAGGAGAATATCCGTTCACTCTTTTCTTTCGTTCGTTCCAGTCATTCCGGGCGGTTTGAGTGTTGGAAATCACTGTGAGAGCTGACACGTGTTACAATAAAATATACTGCACATATATTCCGCGACACAATTTAAACGATCCACAGCTATATACCAGATATCTGTGATCAAAAAGGGAACGTGTTTTCGGGAAATTAGCGAGGGTTGTGGAAAGTTTGAAGAGCAATGCTTTTCAGCGCACACATGGGGTGTTTGGCTGGAGCCTGACCTCTGCCAGTGAATGACTTGACCACCACACACCCGTGACGTGCGATGCAGTCTATTTAACTTTAAACATATTCTTAGACCTGCCACAATTTTACCACTATTTCTCCATCCATTCTCTCTTTGAACAAAAGTAGCAAGTGAAATCTGTGAATCCTCCGCAGTTTCCAAAGCTGTTCTATTATTTGCCACGAAGTTGTATTTTTTTCTCCTGATTTACTGGCAGGTATATTGCCTTGCGAGCGTCACTATGGGCATGTGCAGAACAGCGTATGTGTTCAATCTCATCTGTCAATCACACTTCCTTCTGCTCCTGTAGTACACCGGTCCGTGCTGATTGTGGTACTCGCACCGATCTGCGGCCCTTGGCTTATTGGAGAAAGTCTCATCACTCTATCTCCATTGTGGAACTCGTGCTTATGTGCTGCCCTCGGGTGACTCGAGAAAGTATCACCCCTCTGACTTCAAATTCATCCTTCCAAAGGAAATCACTTTGTACTTTTCTGGGTTGAGCACCATCAGTAACTTCTCAGCTCTGCTCTGCGTCCTGTCACTGTCCTGTTGTAAACTCTGATTATCTTCTATAGTATCCATAATTCCCCCAACTTCCACATCATTGAAAATACAGTAATTCACTGTTCCACTTCCTTATTCATATTATTTTTAAAGCACAGAAATCCGGGAGTCTCAGAACAAATTTCTGCGGGAAACCACAGGCACCAGAATCCAAAGGGAAAACGTTCCATCCACAACTATTCTCTGCCTTCTTAGGCGTTAGTCCTAAATCCACAGGCCAATTTCTCCAGGATACAAAGTTTTCTAACGTTCTGAAAGGTCCTACCATGTTTAGCCGAAGGCTGACCGCCTCATCCTCACAGAATTGAACCAGGCCCGTGAGAGACGAACTACCCCTCACAGAACCATACTGATTCTCCCAAATCAAGTCATGCTTCTCCAAATTCTCCTAAATCCTGTGTCTAAGAATGTTCTCCAATAATTTGCCCGTCTCTGAAGTAGGACTCACCGCTTCCAGCAGTCACCCAGGGATTTCCCTGACCACGCAAGAGGACTTACTTATCCTAATGTTCTTTTTTCAAAAGTTCCAGCACATCCTCGCTCTTCACTTCGATATGTTGTCGCACATCACCCGTTTAACGCTTTCCTCACAAACGTCCCTCTGACTGGTGAATACTGTACTGAAGACTTCATTCAGGATCTGCCTTTCTTCCCCTGAACTCAGGGGCTTATTTCATCTTCTATCCCCAACAGGTCCTACACTCACTCCAGTTATCCATTTTTTCACATACATCAAGAATGGCTTGGGATTTTTCCTTAAAGTTACAGCAGACTTTTTGTAGATGTTTCTAGTTATCATAATTCCATTCTTCGGTTTGTTCCCGGCTACTTTGTAAATCTACAGTCATGTATGATCCTTGTTTTCTAATCCGGAGCTCAGCTTCCTAAAGCTTCTTTCTTCCTCTTGACAAGATGTTTCACATTTCTTGTCAACCATGGTTCCTTCACCCTGCCGTCCTTCCCCTGTCTGAATGGGATAAACCTGTCCAGAACCCCATGTAAGTGCAGCCTAAAATAACTTCACATTTCAGTTGTGCAATTCCAGGACACCTCCGTTCCCGACTGATACTTTGATGTTGCAGCCTAATTTCATCATAATTCCACTTACAAGGTTAATTACCTTGGGAACTGATACAGGGCTGTGGGACGGCAGCGGGTGGTGTGATTAATTTGGACCCTGACACGGGGCAGTGGACAAAGAGTGGGACAGTGGGATGGGTATGCGGAATGACACGAGGTTGTGGGGACACAGCGGGGCGTGGAGATTACTTGGTGACGGACGCGGGCCTGTGTCAGTAGTGTATGTAACCCTTTTACGAAAGGAGGTAGCTGGACCACTTATGATATCTCTACACACACCACCGACGCCTTACACATCTGGAGAAGAAAAATGCTTATGTGAAAATGTTATTATTGGACTACAGTTCAGTATTCAACACCATAATTCCCCCCAGGCTCCACAGGAAGCTCAGAGATCTCGTCCTTGACCCTGCCTCTCAGATCGCCAGCAGGCTGTAAGAGTGGGCTCCCTCACCTCCACCCCTCTGATTTTCATCACAGGAGCCCTTCAGGGCCATGTACTGAGTCCCTTCCCTTATTCTCTGTATACCCATTACTGTATCGCAATCCACAGCTGCAATCTGTTAAATACATTTGCCGGGGATACTACATTGATTGGACTCATCTCAAAAAAATAACGAAGTTGTCTACAGGGAAAAAGTTATATCTCTGACACAGTGACGGCATGTAAAAGAAGCTGCTCCCTCAATGTCGCAAATCAAAGGAGCTGGTTGTGGATTACAGGAGGAGTGGAGACGTGCTAACCCCTATTGACATCAATGGATCTGGGGTTGAGACGGTGAACAGTTTTAAATTCCTGCCATCCACATCACCGAGGACCTCATACCAGGTCTGTACATACCAGCCGTGAACTGAAAAAGGCACGACAGCTCAGTTGGAGATTGTGTGCTGTTTTGGGCAGCTGATCTCAGAAAGGATATGGGCTGACACTTGAGAGAGTTTAACAGAGGTCTATGGAAATGATTCCAGAACTGAATATCTTGTCATATGAAGAGACTGTGATGGGTGATACAATTTAAATCTATCGAATGTCCCCGATGGGCTGGTTGATGGTTGAATGTGTCTTATGGTGGGAGAGTCTAGGACCAGAGGAGACAATTTCTGAATCGAGGGTCGTCCATTTGCAACGTTGATGAGATTAGCCAGAGTGTGGTGAATCTGTGGAATTCGTTGCCACAGGCAGATGTAGAGGCCACGATTTTGTACTTATTGAAGACAGGTTGATAGATTCTTGACTTGTCAGGACATGAAGGGATGCAGGGCGAAAGCCGGCGATTGGGTCTGAGAGGAAAATTGGATCAGCCATGACGAAATAGCGGAGCAGACTCGATATCTTAACTCTGCTCCCATGTCTTTTGGTCTTATGTTTAAATATCCATCTCTCAGTTGTATTGTATCTGGCTGATCTGGTTCACAGGCTACCAGCTCTACTGCAACTTTCATTATTTTGCTCTGCACTTATCCTGTCTAAGGTTCATGCTTATATCTTTAAAATACAGGTCTACTATTTAATTGATTCTTCTACCTTTGATGATGAAGGGACGATCAACTGCCTATAAAGGGTTTGTTAACCTATAATAATAATTATTATGTTTTACTTGCTTCTTAGCTCAAGCCAGTATAACTTGAGGGAAGCGGTCGCGAAGTGCACTCATTTCTCAGTTCGCTAAGGAATTTTTTGCTCAGATCGCTGGGATGTCTTCTGTGGATGGAGAAGAGTGTTTCACCAGATCTTCCACAGTGACCATTTTTTCATGTTTCTGGATTATGCTTTCATTTAGGTTTAGTGGTGTGAATTTTGTATTAGTTTTACACATGCAGGTATGCAGTGCACAATTCTGGTTTCGTTAAGAAAAACACCTGAAGAGTTTTTTTTTTAAATTAACAACCCTCCCCTTCTCCTAGTTTCACCGATGAAGAACCTCCTTGTTATTCTTGCTCTCCTGTTATTCTTCTTACTCTGACATCATCTTCTTTATCCAAAAAAAAAGACAATAAGAGTATCGTGGACAGAAGTGAGCATAGATGCCATTACTAATGAGAAAATGTGCTTCGGAAGCTTGAACCCCTGGATGTAGATAAGAGTCCTTGACCTGATGATGTACACCTCAGGATTCAGAAAGAGGTAGTGGAAGAGTTTGCGAAGTCATTAGAGTCACGGAGTATGACAACACAGGAAAATACCATTCCGCCAGTCGAGTCTGTGCCAAGCCATTAATCTGCTTAGTTCCAGCAGCCTCTAACGGGACAATAGTCATCCATTCCCTCCCATCCAAGTACCCATCCAAACCTCTCTGAAATGTTGAAAATCGACCCTGCCACTTGCTCTGGCGGCGCATTCCACATTCTCACCGCCTCTGAGTGAAGCAATTCCCCCTCATGTTTCTCTTAAAAATGAGTAATGATCTTTCAAGAGTGTCTCGATTTTGGAATGTTTCTGCCGAACTAGGAAGTTGCAAATGTCACCCCACTCTTTAAGAATGAAGGGAGGCAGAAGAAAGGATATTATAGAACAGTTTGTCTGACCTCAGTTGTTGGATTCCATTACGGATGATTTTTCGGGGTAGTTGGTGCATGATAAATTAGGCCAAATTCAGCATGGTTTTATTCAGGGTATATATTGCCTGACAAATCTCTTAGAATTGTTTGACAAAATAACAAGCAGAATAGACAAAGGAGAGGCAGTGGATGTTTTTCTCCTGGATTTTCAGATGGTTTTAACGACTTGCAGCAACATGAGGCTGCCAACCAAGATCACATCTCATGGTATTACAGGAAAGATACTGGCACGTGTCGAAGATTGGTTTACCGGCATGAGAGAAACTGTTAGCATAATGCGTGCCTATTCTGTTTGCTACCGGTAACCAATGGCGTTCCTCTGGAGTCAGTAATGAGATTGCTTCTGTTCATGTTAAAATCAACGATTTGGGTGACAGAGTTGATGGCTTGGTGACCGACTTTGTAGTTGCTACGAAGGTAGGTGCCGGATAGGCAGCTTAGAGCAAAGTGAGTGCCTGTAGAAGGACTCAGGCCGGTTTGAAGAACACACAATGAAGTGGCAGATGAAATACAGTGTGGGGACTGCGGTCTGCAGTCAGGGACTCAGGTTCACTCAGCGTAATGTTGCAACACACTCCGACACGATGCTGGTTTCATTTGTTACAGACAAATGTGCCAGTTTGCTACTACAAGTAAACTACATTTCCACATTGCCGGATAAGTGTCCTGACACCTCTCGCTATCTGTAAAAACTGTGACGAGATCCTGAGGAGCATTCACTGTGGAATGTGCCTTTAAAAAGAGAGAGTTGGTGTACGCCGATTCAAAGAGAGAGAGAGTCAGCACCGAACAGCCCGTGAGTCGCATTGGCTACGGAAGGGCGGAGCTATATAATTGACAGTTGGCGTTCAGTATGTTTGGGATATATACAAGATCAGCTGGCTTTTCAGACAGACGCACAGACACTCAGAAGACACGAACAGAAATACGGAAGAAGTAGAAATTGGATGAGCTTTCAGTGCCAACGAAAGGATGGGTTTTGCTCGAAAAGGGGTGACTGGTGGAAGGTCATAAGGATGTTTAACCCTTGCCTGGGTTGATAACTTCACCGTTGTGTGTCACAGTCGGTAACTTTAACTTCGGAGGACAACGGGAAGATCGACGACATCGGCTTACTTGGAAAATAAATGACTTCTCTCTCTGTATTTCCTCAGTTCTATTCATCTTAATATCAGGAACTGAACTGACGTCATTCCCATACCATTGTAAGACTGTATCATTTACCACCTAAGCTTGAAGAAGTTTGGGGTTTTATATTTACACACTTAAATATCCATAAACTTTGCTAACCTGTTTGATCTACCTAGTTTTATATTACTGAGTTACGTAGATACTAATAATTAGTGTTTTGAATGTAGCAGATTTCAGAGAGACTTTGATCGGGTGCAGAAGTGGGTTGAGAAGTGTCAGATGGAGTTCAACCCGGAGAGGTGTGAGGTGGCACACTTTGGAAGGACAACCTCCAAGGCAGAGTACAAAATAAATATCAGGAAAATTAGTAGTGTAGGGGAGCAGAGGGATCTGGAGGTACATGTCCACAGATCCCTCAAAGTTGCCTCACATGTAGATAGGTTAGTTAAGAAAGCTTATGAGTGTTAGCTTTCATAAGTCCAGGGATTGAATTTAAGAGTCGAGAGGTAAGATGCAGCTCTATAAAACTCTGGTTAGGCCACACCTGGAGTACCGTGTCCAGTTCTGGTCGCCTCACTATAGGAAGGATGTGGAAGCGTTGGAAAGGGTACAGAGGAGATTTGCCAGGTTGCTGCCTGGTTTAGAGAGTATGCACTATTATCATAGATTAAGGGAGTTAGTGTTTTACACTTTGGAGAGAAGGAGGATGAGTGGAGACGTAATAGAAGTATACAAGATATTAAGAGTAATAAATAGAGTTGACAGCCAGTGTCTTTTCCCCAGGGCACAGTTGCCCAATTAAACAGGACATGGCTTTAAGAGAAGGGACGAGAAGATATTAGAGGAAGGTTTTTAGCCCAGAGAGAGGTTAGTACGTGGAATGCACTGCCTGAGTCAGTGGTGAAGGCAGATGCACTAGTCAAATTTAAGAGACAACTAGAAAGGCATATGAAGGAATTTAAATTGGGAGGCAGGGTTTATGGGTCGGCACAACGTTGTAGGCCGAATGGATTGTACTGTGATGTACTATTCTATGTTCTATTGTCTAGTACCAGACTCCAGTGTGTTCAATTTCTGATGATTCTTTTAGCACTTTACGGGGTACGTAAATAATTGGGGGCTTGTCCGTTATTCGTCAATTTATTAGGGAGTCATTCTAAATTTGTTGGGGGCTTAATTGAGTGATTATTGGTTGATCCTATAGGGGTATATTCATTCTGATTCTTTTTTTTGAGTGGAAATACTGCAGCAATGGAGAGTGAGGTTGGTAGGCTTCGGTGGAATCATCTCATGAAGCATTAAATGATGTTAAGACGGATGTGCTGTTGGGAATTACTCATAACTTAAAGCTTAAGGTGACCACTAGAATGATGAAGTCGATAACACGGGCGTTAATAGCGGAGCCTTTTATATCCAAGTGAACGTTTGAAGAAGATGTGTGGGGAATGTTGCTGAAAGTAAAGAGTAAACTGAGGCCGAGGTTCAGTTTCGGTTAAAAATTTGAATAGGGAGAATGAGAAAGTGGCTGAGACCCCTTCAGGGTATACTCAGTCAGCAGATGAGTATCTTTTAACCCATGAGTTTATGTTTTGTCCTGAATGAAAGCTTCCAAGAGAGTAGCTGGGATAATCAGGGTGAACTTGAATTTGAAATTGGGACTAGTAATGAAAACGTAGAAGTGGAAGCTGGTCCGATTGCCTGTGTTCTGGTTGTCGAAGCACATGCGAAATCACAGGGTACTGAACCTCGAGTTGAAATTCAGTTAAGGTCTGAGGTGCCTGACTCGGTTGAAAAGGAATGCAGTCCTTTTTGTGTCAGATAGTCTTGGTTCAGTGAATAATGGGTTAAACTTGGTCCAGCGGAAATTGAGGAAACTCAATCACTTGAGTTAGACAGTGTTCTAAAAGTTGGCGATGAGATGAAAACTGGTGAGGTGAATGTTATTGAAAATATTGAGAAGGGTGCTGTCTCTGGACTTTTGAATAAAGTACCTGTGAAGTCTGCTTTGGTTTCAATATCATTGACCTTGCTGACAGAAGTAGTTCTCTCAGATGCTGAGACAGTACACGTTGAATTGTTTAACTATATTTTGGAATTTAAAGATATTAAAAAAAACACTTGGTGATGTTGTTCAAGTTTGCGAATTGGAGAGACAGGGTTCGGAGACTTCTCAAAACAAAGGGTAGTGTTGCTTGGAGCAAGGGAGGACAACTGCAGGTGTTCTTATGGAAACATATAGAACTGAAGGTCTTGGATATAGAATTAATGACTTACTTGGAACAAAGGACTTCTTTGAAAGTTCAGCGAATGGGCTTAGTTTAGAAAACATGAGTGAAGAGTTAGCACTTGTGCAGGGCAACGTTCAGGCCGTCCTTGAAAGCCCTTTTGGAGCTGATCACGTGATGGTTCATTGTTCTGTGGTGAAGTGTAAAAGATAAAATGTGTGATCAAACACCATTTTGAAGATACCAGGATTTGGTTTTTCAGGAATTTGGTTTTGTAAAAAAGTATGTGAAAGGTAAAGACAACAACATGGTGGATTGATTGTGTGGATGTTAAGGTTAAGAATGAAATCGAAGCTAACATTTTTACACGCTTCCGTAGTCTGCTACATGTTAATCAGATATGTATTGCTTTATATTCTGTGATCTACAGTTAGACAAAAATTTTGCTCCTTCAACCAAGTTTTTTCCCAACAGGAGAGAGTTGTGACGAGATCCTCTACATTATTCAATACGGAAAGTAGCTTGAAAGAGAGAGAGAGAGAGTGGGCTACACTGATTCAGAGAGAGCCAGCACCGAACAGCTCGTGAGTCTCCATGTTTACGGAGGGGCGGAGCTATATAAAGGGCAACTGACTTTTATCATCTTTGGGATATGTACAAGGTCAACTGGCTTTCCAGGAAAACACACGGATACACAGAAGACACGGACAGAACTACAGAAGGAATAGACACCAGGTGAGCTTTCAGTGCCTACGAAAAGGTAGATTTTTCTCGCAGTGTGGAAACTGGGAGACTGGTGGAATGAAATCGGTGTGTTTAACCCTTGACTGGGTTGATAGCTTTACCGCGTGAAGACGATACCCTTTTGTGTGGTCACAGTCGGTGACATTAACAGGACTTCGGAGGACAACGGAAAGATCGACGGCATCGGCTTACTTGGGAAACAAATCACCTCTCTCTCTCTCTCCTCAGTTCTACTCAACTTAATATCAAAAGCTAAACTGACGTCATGCCATCTTAAGACTGTATCATTTACCTCCTAAGTTTGAAGAAGATTGAGGATTCAGATTTACACACTTAAACGTATAAACTCTGCAAACCTGTCTGATGTATCTGGTTTTATACCATTACATTACGTAGATACTAATGAATAGTGTTTTGTTTGTAGCAATACCAGACTCCAGGTGTTTTCAATTTCTGCTGTTTCTTTTAACCCGTTACGGGGTACATAACAAAACCGTTCCAACCCCCACATCACACGGCATTTCTGTAAACCCCTTCGACCCCTACAGCACTCGGCATCTCTGCAAAACCTCCATCATCCACCCTGGTGCATTCAGACGACAGCAGACCCGAGAAAGATACAGTCGCGTCAGATTGAATGGCTCATAAAGCACTGTTGGCCAGTAGAAACTACAGACTGATCAAGGACAGGAAAGCAGTCAAACCAGTTTTCTCTGTTTCCCCCCATTTTCTGGACTATGAACTGCTTCTTGCACTGGAATAATTTAGTCAGAGGAACTGAATGTGGACACAGGGAGCTTCAGGTAATGATCTGCTAAACCTGAGACCATTCCCAAACAAGTCGCCATTTGTTATGTGAAGGGCGTGGACTCTGAACTGATTCTTGACCCAGTGACAATCTAATCAGAGTAATAAACCAGAGACCATGCTCAGAGGAGCAGCTACTTGTTATGTAAAATGCCAGACATCTCAAACAGGCAATCTGTAGTCTCGGTAGACTCTGTCCGGGTTGCCTCATTTAACTGGTTTGGACCAGTCAGGGTGTAAAGATACGAATACACAAGGCTGGGGTGGGCAGAGCCACGTACAATATGTTGGTTGTAGCTCTGCACAATGATCAGTAACCATGTGATCCAGCTAGGTCAGGTGACCTTGAGCCAATGGTTTGGGGATCCAATGTTTCAATTAATGAGGAACAATATGAGAAGCCGGAGCTTCAAATATGCAGTGGTGATAACTCTCCAGCGGCCAGAGACCAACCATTGCCGAAAAGTAGGATCACACGGACACGTGGAGATCGGGAACATGAGGATGGAAGATGATAAGAGGCATTCATCGTGTGGATACTCAGAGACTTGTTCCCAGGGCTGAAATGGTTTCCACAAGACGACACAGGCTGAAGGTTATGGGGAGCCGGTACAGAGGAGATGTCAGAGGTAAGATGTTTTTATTTGAACTCAGAGAGTGGTGAAGGCTTGGAACAGACTGCCGGCAACAGTGGTGGCGGATACGATAGGGTTTTCGTAAGAGACCATTGGATAGGTACATGGAGCTTAGAAAAATAGAGGGCCATAGGTAAGCCTAGTCATTTCTAAGGTAGGGACATGTTCGGCACAACTTTGTGGGCCGAGGGCCCTGTATTCTGCTGTAGATTTTCTATGTTTTCTATGTTTCTATGGAATGTCTTGCCAGCGTAAACTCTTTTCCCGGGTAATACCTTTTCCCTTCATTGACTGTTCATGGAGTGTCAGGGTTTCCAGTAGTGTGCACACAGGACGATAGTGTGTAAATCTACGTGGTTTTAGTATAAATAATAAAATATACTTGTTGGTAAATACAGATTCTCTGTATCTCATTGTTCATTGTTACAAGGGATGAATCTTATCACAGTGGCGTCCATCATTAACATTGTCCACTGACAGGACGTGCCCTCTACACAGTGTTACCATTGGGAAGGAGATACAGAAGCCTGAAAGCTCAGGCTCAGCGATTCAGGAACAGCTTTTTCCCCCACTGCCACCTGCATCTCAGTTTTGCTTTCTCTATATTTGTTTATCCTGTATTTCATTGTAATGCTACCGTAAAGTTAACAATTTCACGCCGTATGTCTGTGATATTAAATCTGGTTCTGATTCTTTAAATGTACCTTTGAAACCTTTGATTCTGATTCAGATGCAGGGGGGATGTGTCAGATCGAACTTACATTAGTTGAAAGCCTCTCAGAACCTCGTGTCCTGTGCTGTAATATTCTATGTTCTGTGCTCGATCGAGCGTACCGTATCTTGCTGCAGTTAAGTAAGTCGATTAATCATTTAAAGCCATGACGCCTTGCTTTTCCAGACTACTCTCAATGCGTCCGATAATATAGTGCAGGAGAATTAAGAAAAAACAATAGGCCATAAATGTCAGTACCGACCGCTGGATGATCTCGATAACTTTGCTTGGAAGGGACTCGCCAAGTTTTATGTAATGAGGAATTATCCTCGGTGTTAAATCTACGCTGGTCATGGGGTACGAAGGGAAGTATCTGTACAACCAGGATCATTAGCGATTGACAGTATGGGCCAGTGCGTAGTAGGTCATGTCTAATCAATCTTATAGATCTTTAACAGGTAATTTACCTGCAATGCTGTTGAAGAAATTTGTCAAGTTTCCGTGTGGGAGGATGCTCGGGAAGGATCAGTCGCTTGGTTCTCACAATGAGGAAGTAAATTGGATTCGCCACTGGGTACGTTGGGGAAGTTGGAGTGTGGTAATGGATGGTTGTCTCTCTGACTGGGGACCTGTCATGAGTGGAGTGCCCAAGGGATCGTTGTTGTGTCCGTTGTTGTTGGTCATGTATATCAATGATCTGGATATTAATGTCGTTAACTGTATCAGAAAATTTGCCGATGTCACAAACATTACGGGTGTAGTTGACAGCGAGGAATACTACCTGAGCATGAATCGGGATCTGGACCAGCTGGAAAAAATGGGTTGAAAAACGGCAGATCGGATAGGACTGGACCCAGGATTGAGGTTTTTGACTGGAGAAAGTCTAACTTTGAGGAAATGAGAAAGCATTTAGAAGGAGTGGATTATGACAATTTGTTTTATCGGAAGGACGTAATAGAGAAATGGAGGTCATTTAAAGGTGAAAATTTGAGGGTACAGAATCTTTATGTTCCTGTTAGGTTGAAAAGAAAGGTTAAAAGTTTGAGAGAGCCATGGTTTTCAAGGGATATCGGAAACTTAGTTCGTAAAAAGAGGGAGTTCTACAAAAAATATAGACAGCATGGAGTAAATGAGGTGCTCGAGGAATATAAAGGAGGTAAAACGAATCGTAGAAAAAAATTAGGAAAGCTAAAAGAAGATACGGGATTGCTTTGGCGAGTAAAGTGAAACTAAATCCGAAGGGTTTCTACAGTTATATTAATAGCAAAAGGATAGTGAGGGTTAAAATTGGTCCTTTGGAGAATCAGAGTGGAAAACTAGGTGCGTAACCGAAAGAAATGGCGGAAATTTTGAACTATTCATTTTCTTCGATATTCACTAAAGAGATGGATATTGAATTGTGTAAGGGAAGGAAAACAAGTCGGGAAGTTATGGAATCTATTACGATTAAAGAGGTGCTCAGGAATTTAAGGAATATAAAAGTGGATAAATCTCTGGATCCTGACAGGATATTCCCTAGTACCTTGAGGGAGTTTAGTGTAGAAATAGCAGGGACTCTAACGGAAATATTTCAAATGTCATTAGAACCGGCGATGGTGCCGGAGAATCGACGTATTGCTCAGGTGGTTCCAGTGTTTAAAAAGGGGTCTAAGAGCAAACCTAGCAATTATAGGCCTGTCAGTTTGACGTCAGTGGTTGGTAAATTAATGGAAAGTATTCTTAGAAATGGTATATATAATTATATGGATAGACAGGGTTTGATTAGGAATAGTCAGTAATGATTGGTGCGTGGAAGGTCATGTTTGACAAAACTTATTGAATTTTTTGAAGAGGTTACGAGGAAAGTTGGCAAGGGTAAAGCAGTGGATGTTGTCTATATGGACTTCAGTAAGGCCTTTGACAAGGCTTCGCACGGAATGTTAGTTAGGAAGGTATAATCGTTAAGTATTAACATTGAACTAGTAAAATGGATTCAACAGTGGCTAGATGGAAGATGCCAGAGAGTAGTGGTGGATAACTGTTTGTCAGGTTGGAGGCCGGTGACTAGTGCTGTGCCTCATGGAACTGTATTGGATCCAATGTTGTCTGCCATATGCATTAATGATCTGGATGACGGGGTGGTAAATTGGATTAGTAAGTAAGCAGATAATACTAAGGTAGGTGGCGTTGTGGATAATGAAGTAGGTTTTCAAAGCTTGTAGAGAGATTTAGGCCAGTTAGAAGAGTGGGCTGAAAGATGGCAGATGGAGTTTCGTGATGATAAGTGTGAGGTGCTACATTTTGCTAGAAATAATCCAAATAGGACATACACGGTAAATGGCAGGTCATTGAAGAATGCAGTAGAACAGAGTGATCTAGGAATAATGGTGCATAGTATCCTGGAGGTGGGATCTCATGTGGATAGGGTGGCGAAGAAAGCTTTTGGTATGCTAGCCTTTATAAATCAGAGCACTGAGTATAAGACTTGGGAAGTAATGTTAAAATTGTGCAAGGCATTGGTAAGGCCGAATATGGAGTATTGTGTACACTTCTGGTCACCGAATTATAGGAAAGATGTCAACAAAATAGAGAGGGTACAGAGGAGATTTACTAGGATGTTACCTGGGTTTCGGCACCTAAGTTACAGGGAAAGGTTGATCAAGTTAGGGCTTTATTCTTTGGAGCGTAGAATATTGAGGGGGGACTTGAGAGAGGTATTTAAAATTATGAGGGGGAAAGATAGAGTTGAAGTGGATAGGCTTTTTCCGTTGAGGTTAGGGGAGATTCGAACAAGAGGACATGATTTGAGAGATGGGGGCAAAGGTTTAGGGGTAACACGAAAGGGAACGTCATTCTCAGAGAGTTGTAGCTGTGTGGAATGAGCTTCCAGTAGAAGTGGTAGAGGCAGTTTCGGTATTGTAATTTAAAGTAAAATTGGTTTGGCATATGGACAGGAAAGGAATGGAGGGTTATGGGCTGAGTGCAGGTCGGTGGGACTAGGTGAGAGTAAGCGTTTGGCACAGACTAGAAGGGCCGAGAAGACCTGTTTGCGTGATGTAATATTTATATGCTTATATGGTTATACAATAAAACCACGATTCAGAGGTAAATTGACATTAGGATAAATTGGTGTGTACTTGACTTGGGAATTTGGAATTGGCATTTTGGAAGGCTGGTTCTTTCAATGAGCAGCAAAAGCTGCTGCTGAACACTTCGAAACGCTTCTATTAAATTGTGGGGTTCCATTGGAAACCACGTTTTGAAGACATTGGAGCATCTGTCCTGTAATATGTAAATTACAGGTCAACTTAGACAACGTGGCGGTGTAATCAATACCTCAGCGATTTGCTTACGTCTTCAGCCCTAATTCCAAAAATTATCCAGCTGCCGCTGGGTTGTCAGATTGAATCGATTATTTCCCTCTATAGCTACAGAGTACAAATATAGTTATAAATTGTTACCACAATTTCGACCCTGCTTGCGGAACACGGGTGCCCGCTGTCTTCCAGCCAGAATTCACTCTATCTACTACATCATCCAATTCGGAATCAACGCATCCAGGTTTCTCTAGATCCCATGCCTCCTGACTTCCTGAATGTTTCTACTATTGGGAACGGATCAAACGCTTATCAAAAATAATACATACACATCGACTGTTCTGATTCATCTGTTTGTTTTTCACTTTTACAAATAATTCAATCTGTTTCATAAAGGGCAATATGCCCCTCAAAAAGCCATGTTGACTCTCCGTAGATGAACTACGTTTCTCCAAGGGCCCATAAAATCCCTCCACAATAATCTTCTCCAATATTTGACGCACTACTGACATTAAATTCACTGGTCTCTAATTTGAAAGAGTTTACCTATTATCTTTCGTCAACAGAGAATTTACATTTGCCATCCCCCAATCTTCTAGTTCTACTTCCATGGCCAGCGAAGACACAAGTATCTTGTCTAAAAGTGCAGAAGTATTTCGCTTGCCTTCCAAAATTACCTGCACGGTATACGGGAATCATCTATCATCATGTTTTCCAAGTTTCCCGCGCATCTTTTTTCTGAGCATCGGCATGTTCGACCATATCTGCCTTGTTACGCTCTGTTCAAACTCATCAATGCATCCAGTGAGGAGAGTCACCGCCTGCTTGACTCCAGACACAAGTTTTCCTCCGATCTGCCCACACTCACACCAGTCTCCTCCTGTTCTTCACAGTGCAACTCGCCAAGGGTTCTCAAGTTCCCTTCTAACTCTTCTAAGCTAGCCCGCCTGTCTTCATACAGTGACATGAATCCTTCCTGGACACAACTGAGAAATTATGCCATACCTAAACATTTCACCCTGGGGAAGTGCCAAAGAATATTGTGTAAGTTTCAGCTGCCGTGTCAATAACTTGGCACACGTCAAAGATCCATTTCCTGATCGGTTCCTCTCTGTTCCTGTTGCGTGGTTGTTTTTCTTAATCTGGTGAAAGGCTGCATAGTATACTCCAGATGGGGTGTTCAATCACCTCATGTATCACTATTTGTCTCACAGTCTACTAACAAACGAACGCTGCATGTTGTTCTCCCTTTCTGCAGCTGCGATACTATCCCTGGTTTCCCATCCTTGAATTTACACTCTGTGACACGACCCTGTCCATTTTGAAACATCTAAAACCCGGAAAGTCCTGCAGCCATTCCTGCCCTTGTGACAGTCGAGTGTCTGTGATAGTTTGGAACATACTTCAACCAAAGTGACAATCACACCAGCAGCATTGAACGTTTGTATTTCTACCTACCTGATCTGTATGAAGCAACCAATCTTCCGCCAATTCTGCAATTTCCGAATGACCGGGCATATGATTGTTTGAATTTATGACATATTTGCCAAACCTGTTCATTGCAAAACGGCTTTATTTCAAAACTCCGCCACTTTCC
Organism: Hypanus sabinus; assembly: GCF_030144855.1. NCBI lineage: Eukaryota > Metazoa > Chordata > Chondrichthyes > Myliobatiformes > Dasyatidae > Hypanus > Hypanus sabinus. Next base: position 793,568 of record NW_026779325.1, on the reverse strand, counting down.
ATTAGACACGGGCGTTATCTACACAGATGGCCATTTAATGTATACACATACTTCATTCCATTCCACAGCTCTTCTCTGAATTTCCTCTGTGTCAGTGTATAGATACAAGTATTGGTACACATGCTGAGTACTTGCAACATGTACCCAAATTGTTGTAGAATGTATACCGGGGAACTCAAATATCTGTCCTCGAAAAAATAGTTTTGCACTTGCCAGTTCAGGGAATGCACTACACTGGGCATCCAAAATAATATGAAATTAGCTGATATAGAAAACAACAAAATCATCGATTTTCTGCGCTTTTCCACCTCGGCATCTTTCTGATTGTCGCTGCTGTGCCGAAGCTTTCTGCGGACTCTATTTGCCACAACGATATACCTTACGGTTAACCCGTTAAATACCAGGATTAATCCGATTGGTAGCAATGGTGTTAAGATAATGTGTAGTAATTGGTATCCTCTCCACTCGGGTGAAGTAGTGTATTCATATGTGCCGGTGCACCGCCACGGCGTGTTGTCAATGATGACGTAAGGTTCAACGGCAAAGTAAACCGGGGCACATCTCCCGCAGCTCACTATAACCACGGTCACGATAACCACCGTTGCTGTTCTCTCGGTGCAGTATCGCTCCCGCAGCTTTCGACAACATATTGCGATGAAGCGATCGAAGGTAAAACTGACCGTAAACCAAACAGAACAATCCGTCGTTACAGTCCGAAATACAAGTGTCAGTGCGCATACAGGAGTGAGGAGCAGGGATCTGGAATAAATGTGGATATTGTTGGTCTGTTCTATTAAAGCAAACACGATAACCACCATCAGATCCGCTGTTGCCATTGCAACCAGGTAACGGGTGATGCATTTGGAGAGTCCGCATTTTCCTCGAGATAGGATCACAATCGCCGTTAAATTAACTGCAAGAAATTTGGGAACAAAACAGAAATACGGTCAGCTCCCTGAATGACCCCATTCTACCGAAGCTAGGCAGGGGAGGGTCTGTTTGGAAGTGGAAAGAGTCCACAGTGTGCGTTCTCCGTCGCTGTACTCCGGCTGGAGGACAATGACGGATATGAGTGTCAGTGGATTGGCGACATTCCCACAGTTTAGAGCGAGGCATCCGAGTTCCAGGACTCACGGACCGGTGAGCAGTCGATCGCTCCTGTAAGCAACATCATTTCCATTACTAGAGGTGAAAAATCTAAAGGGATTGTTTGTAGCCGTGACAAAGTGGAGTCAATGAGATATAAAGCATGAGTTCCCATTTACTGACTTAAAGAAAAACAGACCTACGTGTTGAAAATAGACTGTATCGTCTTTTAAATAAGCTGCCAAAGTTGTTGTAAGATCAAAGTTTCTGCACTGACAGAGACTCAGACCTAGGAAAGCAGAGACCTACCAGCATCACTTCAGAAAGCCTAGCAAGGTGAAATTATAAAGCAACGACAATATCGACACCAACTTAATTGACAAAGGAAGAAAAAAAACTGCCATCATAGTATGGAAAATAGAAATAAAACCATTAGATGCCTGAATCCTGAATTGCGGAAACACGTTTCAGCCGACGGTAGCATCTGTGCTCAGTAACAGTGCGGATAACGCAGCAGAGTAACGACGGCACCATACATAAAGTAACCAGCTCCGGCATCTTACCGGGGACACCAACCGCTACAAGTGTGGGATAGAAAATGGCCGCGATGTAGTAAATCGCCGGATATCCCATATTCCATCAGAAGCAGCGTTCAGTTGTACGGAACGTTTCAGCTGCTCAGATGGACTGGTGATCGGTTTAGCAGACTTTTATTGAGGAGAGAGCAATTCCACTGAGGCAATTAGCGTGGCGATCACGTCAGGGATATTAGTGACAACCAACTGCACAAACACTTACGTTAAACTATTTTTACTCACTGTCCCCATGTCATTAATTTGTGTCCTCAAGGGATATTGCAATCTATTTACTTTAAATAAAGTATGATGTGAACTTTCCATGTTATTTTGCATGATATCTGCCTTCAGCTATTTAAAACAGATATTTGTATATCTGTGTTGCTTTTAAAGTCGGCATGCATCTTGAAGTCGATTTATTTTGTAACATTTGACGGAGCACATTCGCTTCTGAAATTGAGGGAAGGAGTTTGTTCTGGCGGGTGAAATGGAGAACACTTCTTTATTAAAGGGGAATATTCGTTCATTCTTTTCTTTCGTTCATTCCAGTCATTCCGGACGGTGTGAATGATGGAATAGACAATGACAGCTGACATGCGTTATAATAAAATACACTGCACTTATTTTACTCCAAATACTGTAAAAAAAAAATACACAGCGTATTCCCGAGGCCTGTGATCAAAACTAGAACGTGCCCTCGGGAGATTAGCGAGGGCTGTGGACAGTGTGAAGAACAGTGTTTTCAAGCGCAAACGTGGGGTGTTCTGCAGGAACCTGATCACTTCCACCACCCCATACCCGTGACGCGCCATGCAGTCGATTTAACTTGAAAGATTTTCTCAAACTAGCCACAATTCTACCAGTATTTCGCCGTCCATTCTCTGTTTGAACGAAATTAACAAGTAAAATCTGTGAACATTCCGCAGGGTTTCGGGCTGTTCTATAATTTGCAACGAGGTTGTCTGTTTTTCCTCTGATTTGCTTTCAGCTATATTGTCTTTCATACAAACATAGTAACATAGAAAACGTACAGTACAATATAGGCCCTTTGGCCCAAAGTTGTGCCAAACATGTCCCTATCTTTGATATTACTAGCGTTACCCATAGCCCTCTATTTCTCTAAGCTCCATGTCTATCCAAAAGTCTCTCAAAAGACCCTATCGTATCCGCCTCCACCACCGTTGCTGGCAGCCCATTCCACGCACTCACCATTGTCTACGTAGAAAACTTACCCCTGACATCGCATCTCTACCTACTCCCAAGCTCCCTAATCCTGTGTCCTCTTCTGGCAAACTTCTCCTCTCTGGGAAAAAGCCTCTGACTATCCACATGATCAATGATTCTCATCACCCTGTACACCTCTATCATGTCACCTCTCATCCTCCGTCGCTCCTAAGAGAAAAGGCCGAGTTCAACTGTTTTCAGAAGACTGTCGTCAGTATGATTATGTGCAGAACAGCGGATGTGGTCAAGCTCACCTGTTAATCACACTTCCTTCTGCTCCTGCAGTGCACCGCTCCGTGCCGATTGTGGTTCTCGTACCGATGAGCGGACATCGGATTACTGGAGAAAGTCTCATCACTCTTTATCCATTGTGGAAATCGTATAAATGTTGACTCGAGCAAGTAATACCTCTGCCTTCAAATCCATTTTCCCGAAGTGAATCACACTGTAACATTCGGGTTGAGCTCCATCTGTAACTTCTCAGGGCAGCTCAGTGTCCTGTCACTGTCCTGTTGTAATCCGTGACAACCTTCTAAAATCATTCATAAAAAGCCAAAAGCCGGGGGTCTCAAACTCATCACTGCAGGACTCCGCTGGTCACCGACATCCAGGGAGAAAACGCTCCATCCAAAACTACAGTCTGCCTTCTGTGGGCGTCAGTCCTGAATCCACCAGCCACCTCTCCCTGGATACCAAGCCTTCTGACGCTATGAACGGTCCTACCATGGTTAACCGTATCAAATGCCTTATTAAAATGTATTTATACCAGATAAACTTTTCTACCTTTACCGATGTGTTTTGTCACATCCACACCGAATTGAACCAGGCAGTGAGCTATGACCTGCCTCTCCCAAAGACATTCTGATTCTCCGAAATCATGTTCTCCCAAACCTTGCAAATTCGGTTTCTAAGAAACTTCTCCAATAATTTGCCCGTCACTGAAGTAGGTCCCCTGATACTACAAGTGCGGCAGTGATAACGCAAAGGTAATCGCCAAGGGCGCAGAAATCTCTTCCTCCGCTTCCCACAGCAACCTGGGGTTTCTCGCAGCTTCAGAAGAGGACTTATGTATCCGAATGTTTTTCAAACGTTCCTGTACGTACTCTTTTTTTTACATCCTCGTCCGGGTTTTGCACATCAGCCCGTTTAGAACTGTTCTCCCCAATGTTAGGATTGCTCTTACTGTTGAAAATTGAAGTAAAGTCCGCATTAAGGACCTCTCCCACCTCCACCAACTCCTGCCGTATGTTTCATCTCTATCCCTGACCGGTCCTACTACCCCTGACTCTAGTCATCCACTTCTTCACACACAACTAGAATGCCGTGGGGTTTTCAAGTTCCCTAATTCCATTCTTCAGTTCGTCCCAGGCTGACTTGTAACTCGACAGCCGCGCCCGATCCTAGCTTTCTAATCCTGGTCAGTTTATTTCTTCCTCTTGACCAGATGATCCACATCTCTGTCGAACATGGCTCCTTCACCTGTCCAGAACCCTATGCAAGTGCTGTCTAAAATACATTCTCATTTCCGGTGTACATTTCCCAGGGTGCACCCGTTCCCTGTTTTAGCTCTGAGATTCCAGCCTAAAGCATCACAATTACATTTAGCCAATTCATTACTTTGGAAACTTCGGGCTTGTGGGGAAATAGACACACAGAAAGACAGAGAGACCTACTTTATTGAAATTGGGTTTCGTTATAGTCGCAACAACCAAGAATAGTGAAGAAATAAAACCATAAATAATTAAGTAATAATATTAGTCATGCCGATTTGAAATAGGTCCAGGACCGGCCTATTGGCTCAGGGTGTCTGACATTCAGAGGGATGAGTTGTAAAGTTTGATGGCCACAGGCAAGAATGACTTCCCATGACGCTCACTGTTACATCTCGGTGGAATGAGTCTCTAGGTGAATGTACTCCTGTGCCTCACCAGCACATTGTAGAGTGGATTGGAGTCATTGTCCAAGATAGCATGTAACTTGGACAGCATCCTCTTTTCAGACACCACCGTCAGAGAGTCCAGTTCCACCTCCACAACATCACTGGCCTTACGAATGAGTTTGTTGATTTTCTTGGTGCCTGCTACCCTCAGCCCACTACCCCAGCACACAACAGCAAACATGATAGCACTGGCCGCCACAGCCTCGTAGAACATCCTCAGCATCCTCCGGCAGATATTAAAGGACCTCAGTCTCCTCAGGAAATAAAGACGGCTCTGACCCTTCTTGTAGACAGCCTCAGTGTTCTTTGACCAGTCCAGTTTATTATCTATTCTTATCCCCAGGTATTTGTAATCCTCCGCTATTAGCAGGGCAGTATGGTTAGTTCTGTGACTGACATAGGTTCGTGGGGAGAGATCGCTGTAACGGGATTCGTTTGGGAACTGACACGATGGTGCGGGGATAGAGCGGGGCACGGCGATTAGTTTCAGGACTGACACAGGACTATGGGAAATATGCTGGGACAACGGGGCAGTGAAGTTAGTTTGGGGTGACACGAGACTGAGGAGGCATAGCAAGATGTTGGCATTATTTTGGTACTGGCACAGGCCTCTGGGATTAGTGTGTGTCCCGTTTACGAAGGTGAGTGCCAGTACAGAGTGAAGCACACTAAACTACAATTTTTGCTGTATTTTTCACAAGTGTCCGTTTCGTGTTGTTCCATAAATAGTTACAATGAGAAATCGAGCTTCCCCGCCCCATCCCTCCAATCAGTAGCTCCCCCTAACGGCGCAGCCCCGTATTTCCATGCTTCCACTCCAGCCTTCCATTGACCTCCAGGCTACGGAATCCCCGAGCCCAGGAGCACCGCCAGACACACGAGTGCCTGGACTTCTGATCATCAACCCACCGGGCCGGCTCTCCCCCATGGATCACGGAGGTGAGGTAAATCTCAAACCTTCCCTCACCTTCCCACAGCCACTTCGGCCTCAGGACCAATGGACGTAGAACGACTCGCAGGCGAGGCCACCCTGAACACACACTCAGGTTGCTCCCGCGCCTTCAGCACCCTTGCCGACTGGGACAGAGGCAGGAGCCGGGGGCGTTTTGCGTCCGGATAAGGATAGGCACCAGTGAATCACCGTATTGAATGGGAAGTAGAATGGATCTGCTGGTTGGAACACGGGTACTTCAAGGTACAGGCGACGGAGACACGGGCCAGATTCTCCCTACCTACTTCCAGTCCACCCCGGCTCCACTCTAAATCCGACTGCAGACTGGGAACAGGGTTGGCTGTATCCCGTCCGCGTACACCTACCCCCTCCACTCCCCGGGGCGCTGCATCTCTCGCCGGCAGGCAGGCACTGTCCCGATTGTGAAGGACAAGGGGCAACAAAGAGGGCAGGAACACAATTTCAGAAGAGGGTCACGGAGATAGTGAGGGTCAAGTCGGAGGAGGGGAGGGAGGGCGTCATACAGAAGAGGGTGGTCGGGAGAGGAAGTGAGAATTGTCGCGAAGGTGGGTCAGAGAAGGGGATCGCGAGATGTGATGGAGAGGGGGGTCAGTGTGACAGGGAGGGAAGGGGCAGTCCGAGACGGAAAGGGCTGGATGGATGCTTCAGAGGGATTTTACAATGGAGGTTGTGCGATCCTAAAATGACGAGCGAGTATGAAAACCCTCTAATGAATCACGGTACATAAACGTTTTCTCTGACTCACAATGCCCCATCCTCCCTCATCCCAGTCTGTGTCTCATCCCCGAGTTTCTCTATAACCCTCCCCCAGTCTCTTGCTCTGCCGGCTCTATCTAACATCTAGTCTCTCGCCACACTTCTAACAGGCTGTCTCATTGACTCTCTACACCTCACAGTCACTCATCTGCGCCTCTCTCCAACCCTGTGGTCTCCCTCCAAACTTCTCACCAACCCCTGACAAATCACTTGCTACTGTCTCCCGTCTTGTTTTCACATAGAAACATAGAAAATAGGGGCAGGAATAGTCCATTCGGCCCTTTGAGCCTACACCGCCATTCAATATTATCATGGCTGATCATCCAACTCAGAACCCTGTACCTTCCTTCTCTCCATACCCCCTGATCCCTTTAGCCATAAGGGGCATATCTAACTTCCTCTTAAATATAACCGATGAACCGGCCTCAATCTTCCCTGTGGCAGTGAATTCCACAGATTTACCACTCTCTGTGTGAAGATTTCCTCATCTCGGTCCTAAAAGGCTTCCCCTTTATCCTTAAACTGTGACCCCTCGTTCTGTACTTCCACAACATCGGAAACAATCTTAACCAATCTTTTTTTCTTTTCACATATCTGTAAAAGCTTTTACAGTCTGTTTTTTATGTTCCCTGCCAGCTTTCTTTCATAATATTTTTTCCCATTCCTAATTAAGCCCTTTGTCCTCCTCTGCTGGTCTCTGAATTTCTCCCAGTCCTCAGGTGTGCCGCTTTTTCTGGCTAATTTATATGTTTCTTCTTTGGACTAGATACTATCCCTAATTCCCGTTGTCAGCCACGGGTGCACTACCTTCCCTGGTTTATTCTTTTGCCAAACTGGGATGAACAATTGTTGTAGCTCATCCACGCAATCTTTAAATGCTTGCCATTGCATATCCACCGTCAACCCTTTAAGTATCATTTGCCAGTCCATCTTAGCTAATTCACGACTCATACATTCAAAGTTACCCTTCTTTAAGTTCAGAACCTTTGTTTCTGAATTAACTATGTCACTTCCATCTTAATGAAGAATTTCACCATATTATGGTCACTCTTACCCAAGGGGCCTCGCAAAACAAGATTGCTAACTAACCCTTCCTCATTGCTCAATACCCGATCTAGAATGGCCTGATTTCTAGTTGGTTCCTCGACATGTTGGTTCAGAAAACCATCCCGCTTACATTCCAAGAAATCCTCTTCCTCAGCACCCTTACCAATTTGGTTCACCCAATCTATATGTAGATTGAAGTCACCCATTATAACTACTGTTCCTTTATTGCATGCATTTCTAATTTCCTGTTTAATGCCATCCCCAAACCCCAAACTCACTTAGGTGGCCTATAGAGAACTCCCACCAGTGTTTTCTGCCACTTAGTGTTATGCAGCTCTACCCATATCGATTCCACATCCTCCAGGCTAATGTCCTTCCTTTCTATTGCTTTAATCTACTCTCTAACCAGCAATGCTACCCCACCTCATTTTCTGTCTTGTCTATCCCTCCTGAATATTGAATATCCCAGTATGTTGAGCTCCCATCCTTGGTCACCCTGGAGCCATGTCTCTGAGATCCCAACTATATCATATTCATTAATAACTATCTGCACATTCAATTCATCCACCTTGTTACGAATGTTCCTCTTACTGACGCAAGAAGCCTTCAGGCTTGTTTTACAACACTCTTTGCCCTTATACAATTATGTTGAAAAGTGGCCCTTTTCGCTTTTTGCCCTGGATTTGCCTGCCACTTTTACTTTTCACCTTACTACTTTTTGCTTCTACCCTCATTTTACACCCCTCTGTCTCTCTCCCCTTGTTCCAATCTCCTTTGCCAATTAGTTTACACCCTCCCGAACCATGCTAGCAAACCTACCAGCGATATCTGCTCTCCCCGTCTCTTTCTCTTATTTCTCTCCCCGTCCCTCTCTGCAGCACTCCTCTCTCTCTCTCTCTCTCTCTCTCTCTCTCTCTCTCTCTCTCTCTCTCTCTCTCTCTCTCTCTCTCTCTCTCTCTCTCTCTCTCTCTCTCTCTCTCTCTCTCGCCACTTTTTCCTTCCACTTCCTACCTGAACCCAATTTCCCTCCACGCTCCGATATTTCTCGCCATATCTCCGCCCATTCCAGATCCCTCAGCTCACCCCGACCTCTCTTCCATTTCGTCCACTATCTCTCTCCCCCTGCTCTTTCTCTCAAACCTCAAACTCTCTCTACCCCAGCAGTCACTCTATTCTCACTCTCGCTCCCCACTTTCTCTGTCCTCAGCACTCCAGACACTGTCACCCGTATCCTCTCTCTCTCTCTCCCAATCTCTTCGTCCAGTCTCTAACTCTCTCGCTCTTTCTCGCTCTCTTCCTTATCACTCCCTTTCGTTTCTTCCTAGAGTCCCCCTTCTCTTTCGCTACCAGCGCTCTCTCTCTTCACATCTTATCTTCCCCGACACTTTGTCCCTCGTCTTTCTCACCCGTCTCTGTCGCTCCCCAGTGTCCATCCCCTCGCCTCTCCTGTTCCTCATTCTCTTTCCCAAAGTCTTGTCTTACCCAGTTTGTCTCAATAAACAGTCATCCCCTCTACCCCTTAGTCTCTCTTTCAGCCCAAAATATCTGTGTCCCTTACTGAACGGGCACACATATGTCGTCTTTCTCCTCCAATCTCTTTCTCCCCAATCTGTCTATCCCCAATATGTCTCTCACCCTGTCTGTTCTCCTAGTATTTCTCGCCCCACCCCATTCGCCTTGGAGCCTCCCTGGCCCTCTCTCTCCATATCTCTCAGCATCTCTCGGAACCCACAGTGTCTCTCCCCTACTCTCTCTATCCCCTCAGCCCCCCTCGCATCGTCTCTCCCTACCCACTCGCTCTACCCGTTTTCCTGCTCCACCAGTCTCTCTATCCTCCAGTTTCTCTCTCTACCCTACTATCTCCTCGTCACTCTCTCTCTCTCTCTCTCTCTCTCTCTCTCTCTCTCTCTCTCTCTCTCTCCTCTCTCTCTCTCTCTCTCTCTCTCTCTCTCTCTCTCTCTCTCGCTCTCTCTCTCTCTCTCTCATAACATTTTCCCACTACCATATCTCCGTCGTTTCTGGCACCGCCTCTCTCCAGCCTGTTTTCACTCCCCCGTCAATCTCTGCCGTTTTTCTGTCCCTCAGACTATAACCCCCCGTGTGTCTCCCCACCCAACTGTCCTTCTCTAACCCCCCAGTCTCTTCCCCTTCCCACCAATCTCTAACTCCCTCAGTTACTCTTTCCCGTCTCTCCAACCTCGTGTCTCTCCCGAGCCCGGTCTCTTTCTCGCACATTTTCAATCGCTACGTATCCCCCTCCATCTCACTTTCCTCCAGGCTCTCTTTACTCCAGTCGCTTCCCCCTCCCAATCTCTCTCCTAGGTATCAACCTCTCTCTCCGTCTCTCTGTGCCCCAGTCTCGCTCCTCATCCTGGTCTCTGCCCAACTGAATTTCCATCCCCACTCCGATCTCTCTCCCCAAACCACATCTACGAGCTTTACCCACCCCGATCTATTTTCTCACCATGGCCACTCGCCGCATCCAAGGTCCCTTTCAAACTTCTCATGTTTTTATCTCCACCCCATCAGTCTCTCTCTTGTTGTCACATCTCGCACCGTTCTCACTCTCCGCAACAATCCAGTCAGTCAGTCACTTTCTTCCAGATGTTCTTCCTCCTAGTCTCTCCCTCTCTCCAGTCTCTCTGTCTCGCTACCTCCAGACACTCTCTCCCTGACCACTCCTTCTCTCCCACAATCTCTCTCCGTAACTTCTCCCCTGTCTCTCTCTCGCGTCCGAATCTCTGTCCCCGTGTCTCTCCCAGTCTGCCTTTCTACTAGTATCTCCACCCGCTTCGTTTTACTCTTTCCAAAGTCTCTTCTGACCCCTGTCTGTTCTCTCCTAGTATTCCTCATATTCCCCACTATGTCTGCGTCAGTCTCTGTCACCGCAGACTTCATTTACTCTTCGAATCACCCCATCCTTCCGTTTCTCTCTCCATAGACCCAGTCTCCAATCCCTCATCGAGGGGAAGTGGTTGTGTTCCAGAGGTGAAGTGGGCCTCGAGATTTTTATTGCGTGAATGTGTCCTTGTGTGTGCTCACAGTGTGTGTCTGTTGGGTATGATCATCGATTTCCCAAACTTCCGGTTCTCCTTTTCACTCCTTGGACATTGTCGAAGTCAGTGGTCGGGAGGGGAACTGCGTCATAAAGCCGCGGTGTCGCCTAACAGGTGGTCGGGGAGCGTCGGGAGATGATATCGGTGGGCTGGGATGTCCAGTGTTAAACTACATATGTCCTGCGTTGTTGTATTTTTACTGATGTTCTGTGTGGGTGTGATTACGTATACATGCAGCCACGACGTCACCGGGGTGGGGGGTAGATTGGGAGGGTGGGTGTCGGGACTGTTATTACGTCGTCATGATCTTGTGTGTGCTCACTGTGTGTGAGTGTTGGTGACGTGTCTTCGCACCTTGATCCCGTAGTAATACTGTCTTGTCTGTCTGTATTCGTGAGTGTTCATATGTGGATAAATGACAATTAAATTGAAATTGAATTGAACCGAATTGAGCAGGGTTGTAGTCTGAAAGGGGACATGGGAAGTGAGAGTGAGGGAAAATGGGGTTGAGATGAGTGTGACAGGGGTAGGAGAAGGACATCAGTGAGAGGAGAATAAGAGAGGATGGAGGAACAAGGCTGAGAGATAGGAGGGTGTGCTGACGGGTTGGAGTGGGCTGGGAAAATGGTGAGGTGTAGGGTAGAAGGGAGAAACGAAGTAGTCGAGAGCACTGTGGAGAGGGGAGGGAAGAGGAATGTGAGTGAGTTGCACACATGTTTGTGGAGATTCCATTCCATCTGCTGCAAAGTACGATCAGTGTTAACACTAAAAAATATGAAATCACACAGTTAAAGACCAGCAAGAGGACAAAAGGAGAAAATGCCAGGAGAATCCAGAAACTATCCAACACATTCCGGGATCTTGCAACAGTTTAGTTCAATCCGGTTACTCACACACGCAGAACCAAGTAGCAAGTATCATTCACCAAAAACTTGCTTTGAAACACAAACTCATGAAGGATACGGTCCATTACTATCAATACAATCCTCATTCAGTCTGAGAGCCGGAGTACATATTGATACGAGGACCGATCTATTATTACATATCCATAATAACATTCCTGATGGAATATTACAGGACACACCAGCAAGAACAACTTCCTTCATGGACCGATTCCAAACATGCACAAAATTCTGAAATCCAGATGTGAAAACAGTAGAAATAATATGACTTCAAGGAGAAAATGGATAGACGATGGTATGAACAGTGTATGTATGGTACCGACAGTAATATCCACAACTGTTTCCACCTTAAAGTCACTACACAATAATATTAAACAATTAGGCCGACACAACAATATTTATGTAATTGTCCAAAACGCCACAACACTAAACAGCACTAGAATAGATGGAAAGCTTTTGTCAATTGAGAAGTCATTACAGGTCTTGTTTTACTCTTCCTCCCGTGCAGGCGCGTGGCCAAGTGTTTAAGGTCTACTGATCTGAAGCTCACCAGTTCGAGTCTCAGTTGAGGCAGCGTTTTGTGTTTCTGAGCAAGGCGCTTAACCACACGACAGCGGTGCCAAGCTGTATCGGCCCCTTGCCCTTCCCTTGGGCAACATCGGTGGCTTGGAGAGGGGAGACTTGCAGCATGGGCATCTGCCGGTCTTCCATACAATCCTGCCCAGGCCTGAGACCTGGAAACTTTCCAAAGGTGCAAATCCATGATCTCACAAGACTAACGGATGCCTATCCTTCCCCCATCCCCGCCAAACATCCAGAGAAATGAGAAGGAAACGTGTTTTCCACACAAAGTAATGTAACTCAACTTTAATGATAATCGGACCTTCTGCAGACACCCTCTGTGCAGGGGAACGCATCAGGAAATTGATACAAACTCGCTGGATGCAGGTTAACTAGACAGTTGATCTTAGGATGCTTGTGCACGTGGACTTTGTCTGCTCAAAGCGTGTTGGCGGACGTGCCGATCCGAAGTTGGATTCGAACAGTTAAATCTTACTGCGGTGTTGTCTACTCACTGCGAGCACGGAGCGGTCCCGAGCTGGTCTCCAGTGCGCTCAGTGTGAATTCCGCCCGTTCTGCTTGTGCCGGCAGTGTTTCCGCTCGGTGCTCCCGTTCCTCTCCGTCACCGGGAAGCAACGGATATGCCGATCACTAGACCGGTGAGTATTGACACCGGAGGGCGGGATTTGTTGCTGATAGACGTGTGGCGGTAACGGCAGCGGGAATGTGGTGAAACATACAAACAGAAGGTGGTTTGTTTAGTGACCGGTCGGAGGTGGAGGGCGGGATTTGTTATCGATAGACGTGTGGCGGTAACGGCAGCGGGAATGTGGTGAAACATACAAACAGAAGGTGGTTTGAGTTTAATGACCGGTGGGAGGTGGAAGCCGCCGGCTGCAGTTGCCGAAGAGCCTGTTCCGGATCTGTGTCTCACTCGGGCTCTCAACCACTCTCGCAGCTGCCTCGTTCTCCGATGTGTCGAGATTGAAAACAGAAACTGCCCCAGCCTCTGAGAAGAACTTAGATATTTTGTTTGTTAATCAGTTGAATAATTGACACGAGCGGATATGTTCGCTGCGCTGATGAACTGCTCTCTGAACTTGGACTGAGTTACCCCGTAAATAAACGTGTTTGTGCAGCAACTTAATATCATCAGCATGTATCCGGTATGTTGAAATATATATTCCGATTCGTTGTAACTATTCTGATCCAATCCGGCGATGACGTAATAAAGGAATTCGGCAACTTTTACCGACCACAGGATGATGAAGCTTCCGGAGATGGAGAGAAGTAAGATCACAGACCTCCTCCTGCTCTCCATCTCCGGTGCACTGCGGTTCTCCGCCTTGCTCTGACCCCTCAACCCCTACGGACGCGACTAGTCACCAAAATGTGTCTGACTGTCAGAGCGTTGAGTAGTAGTATTAAAACAAACGGGAATAATGGCGCTAGAACGGTAGAAAGCCAGCTGTATCCCACCCCACCCGGGATCCGTATAGTAGCTCGATTTACGAATGCAGTCCCAGCGTATATTATCAATTACTTTCAGAGGTCGATACATAAAGAAGTAGGGCACATTTTTAAAACAGAAAGAACCGCCGGTTGTTGTCAGAACTACTGCCGCAGTTTTCCCGGTGCAAAATTTTGCTTTCAGCTATTGGCAACAGATGGCGACAAACCGATCAAACGTAAAGGTGACGGTGAACCAGACAGAACAGTCTGTGGCTGCCCTTGCTGGGACAGAGATGGAACTGCATACGGGGGTCATCTCCAGAAAAGAACCGGGGAAGTAATAATAACTGATCCGCCACAATATGACCTGAAAGATAATGGTTAGTAGATCCGCCGTTGCCATGGCCACCAGGTAGCGAGTGGTGCAGGAGGAGAGGCCGCACTTTCCCCGGGACAGGATCACAATCGCCACTAGATTAACTGGGGGAACAGTCAGAAAAAATAATGAGTGAATTACTGTCACGACGCACCACGGCTCTCAGTACAGAGATGTGCAGAAAATTCGGAGCAATCAAAGTTTGCTGGCAATGCATTTCCTGGAGTTTAAAAAGTGTAAAGCGGGAATCGCAGATTCCTCTTACAACTGCATGCCTGCCGGCTGAATGGTAACAGTACTCGGTCCAGGAGAAGGAGCAGGGTTTGGGAAGGATGCATTGTCAACGAATTGGCGTATATGCTTTGGTTTAGAGAAATAATTCCAAACGTCCACGATCAGGTTTTTGACATATACAAAGCTTGGAAAGCTCGGCAATTCTCGGCGACGATGTTTGGTGCGTTTTCTATCAGATACGTCCTGGAATCGCCCCTCAGAGCCGAGCCCCCGCTCCCGCCGCTTCTGTCTCCCGTTCGCATGACTTCACCTCAGCTCCTTTATGCCATCCGCGAACAGAGACCTCTCTCAGTTCGCTTCTTTAAAATTCTGCAACTAGCCTTGACCGTGGTCGATTGCAATCAGAAAGTTCTCTTTCCCGATTTTAAAGATTTAGCATGTATTTTAAACATTAGTGCTTAAACTATCCAATTTCCAAAAGAAAGCCAATGTATGTGCTTTTTTTTCCAAAATATTTGCATCATTTAGTGGATGGTCCAAAATTACTGCCGTATTATTCCAAATGCTGCCAAGCTCATTGTTCCAGAGCGGAGTATCACATGTACCTTACCTCGTCCGACCTCCAACAGACACTGCTGGATTGGCTCTGCACTCATTGTTCCAGAGCGGAGTATCACATGTACCTTACCCCGTCCGGTCTCCAACAGACACTGCTGGATTGGCTCTGCACTCATTGTTCCAGAGCGGAGTATCACATGTATCTTACCCCGTCCGACCTCCAACAGACACTGCTGGATTGGCACTTCACTCATTGTTCCAGAGCGGAGTATCACATGTACCTTACCCCGTCCGACCTCCAACAGACACTGCTGGATTGGCACTTCACTCATTGTTCCAGAGCGGAGTATCACATGTATCTTACCCCCGTCCGACCTCCAACGGACACTGCTGGATTGGCTCTGCACTCATTGTTCCAGAGCGGAGTATCACATGTACCTTACCCCCGTCCGACCTCCAACAGACACTGCTGGATTGGCACTTCACTCATTGTTCCAGAGCGGAGTATCACATGTATCTTACCCCGTCCGACCTCCAACGGACACTGCTGGATTGGCTCTGCACTCCCTCTTCACTACACGTATCGCAGGACACGGAAACGAGCCCTGGTGTACTGAAACTCTAACAGACCCTCACTTGAATTTTGGAATCTCACGATGGTTCGGTGACTTACTCACAAGTGATGTCTGGCGTTCTCCCCTGAATATCAGCGGCTATCCGCCCCCCACCTTCCCTTCAGACTTGAAGCGATTTCTTCAAACGCAGCGCAGTATGATAAATCTGAATGTAAACATCTTACGCTATTGACACGGAATAATACCAACCAGCCCGTAAAGGTGCCGAGCGCGCTGGATTATCGGAGTTTACTTTGACAGCGGCTTTGCGTTGATAAATCAGAACTGCCTGCTCTGAATCCACAAAATGAATCTAACTGTTCGATCTTCCCCTCTACATCTGTTTCAACTGCCGCTTTACATTCCGTCGAGCCCACGGGTTAAACTGCGAGGGAGTCTCTGAACGGACACAGGGATTTGTCGCAATCTCTGCACCGCACTCGCCGTCATCAACAACGCTGTCGGTAAGCGAACGCGTCCAAAGACCGCGGACACTAAACTGTAAACTTCGCTCCGCCTCTGTTCTTACCAGGAACACCAATAACGGCCATGATCAGGAAGTATATTTTTCTCACACGGTAAAATGTTTCAAGCATGATGTTTGATATCCAGCCTGTCTTCCAGCTGCCCGCGATCTCGCTGAATAAACTCTGAGCTGATAAATCTCCACGGTCATTCATTTATACTCGCGTCAGCACACTGAATATTCAGTACTGCACAAGGCTGACGTGATTTCCAAAAGCTGGGGTAGAAATAAACATGATGTCATTCAATTAAAATCCCAATTCCAATGAGATATGGATTGCATGACACGAAATTGCAAAATCTCTGACAAAGAAATGACGATTGGAGAAGTCAGTGAAAGTTGTGAAACACTCCCAGGCTCGCCTCTCGGTTTAGTTATCGTAGATCCTGTCCATTCCTTGGCCCCATGGGCGTGGACATCATAGTCCAATGCTGTATTGTCATCGGCTGCTCTGTTTCACTCTGAGAATTGTTCCGGTGACAGATCTTACAATAGAATTATGTAAAACAGAATAAGTTTTTGTTTGTATGTCGCTCTGTAACATTGTGAAGGGGCCTTAAACTAATGTCGCTTCCAAGCTTACGAAGACAGCCAACGTACCAAACCGTTCATCCAATGAATAGCAACACACACAAGATGCAGGAGGAACTCAACAGGTCAGGCGGCATCTCTGGAAATATGTCGACGCTCTGACCGGGACCCTTTTCCTGATTCATGAACGCATCGTCGAACTCCTCAGCTGCATCGACAAAGTTTTCCAGCGGCCAGCCGTTTCCGTTTCTATCCCCATTCCCGGTGCGACATACCCATGGCCTCCTCTTCTGCCCCGATTGGCCACTGTCAGATTGGAGGGGTAACTCCTTTTATTCCGTCAAAGTAACCTCCATCTTATGGCATGGACATGGGTATCCCCATCTTCCGGTATTTCCATCTCCCCCTTCCCTCTTCTTTACTTCTCCACTCTGGACTCTTAATCTTCTCCTCGTCTGTCTTTACTCTCCCCCGGTGCCTCCCCTCCTTCCCTTTCTCCCACGGTCCACTCTCCTCTCCTATTATTTTCCTTCTTCTCAAGCACTGTGTCTATTCCGCTAATTCCCTCCCAGCCTCTTACTTGGTCACCCTACTCCAATCACGTGACTTCACCTAGCAGCTTCCGGCTTGACCTCCTCCCGTTACCCAAACATTCTTATTCAGGCCATCTTCTTCCATTTGTTCTCCAGCTCTTTCCTGGGTTCGCGCCCGCAACGTCAACCGCTTTTTCATTTCCATAGATGCTGCCTGACCGGCTGTGTCCCTCCAGCACTGGTGCAGCCCGTCACGTGAAGCAGAGTAATTCAATCTCCGTACACACGACCCCCGAACTGGTGAAAATGCTTAAACCGACAGAGAGTCTGCATTTATTACATTAGTACCAACAATGACAACTAATTGGTAGCATTGTTGATAGTGAGGTAGGTGGTCGGATTTACATATTTGACGAACTGACCAGCATTTCCATTGGGAATACTGCACCGTATCCCATATTCTGTAGTTTGCTCGTGACGAAGTGCTTATGTGTTGAGTGATCTGAACTGAGTGGCACACAAGGAAAGACTTCCACTGTGACGAGATACTCGTTGCAGTAATATATCAATGGGTCGTGGGTTACGGGATTAATTTCACTAGATGGGTACTGAACGGCAGGTCGGGATCAATATTGAGGTGTGTGGTGATGATCGTCCATGGGTGAGAAGTGCTGGAATATTCACAGAGACTGACGGGGTTCTCGTGAGTGCCGATCAGAATCAGAATCAGGTTCATTATCAGCGGCAGGGGACGTGAAATTTGTTAACTTAGCAGCAGTTCAATGCAATACATAATATAGCAGAGAATATAATAATAATAATAATAATAATAATAATAATAATAATAATAATAATAATAATAATAATAATAATAATAATAATAATAATAATAATAAATAAAACAATAATAGTAAATAAGCAAGTAAAACAGTTACGTTTATGGAATAGGTTTTGAAAAACGTGCAAAATCAGAAATACTGTATACTAAAAAAATACTGAGGTATTGTCCAAAGATTGGTCATTTAGGAATCGGATGGCAGAGGGAAAGAAACTGTTCCTGAATCACTGAGTGTGTTCCTTCAGGCTTCTGTACCTCCTCCCTGATGGTAACAATGAGAAAAGGGTATCCTCTGGGTGCTGGAGGCCCTGAATAATGGACGCTGCCTTGCTGAGAAGGACATGGTAATGGAATTCCAAATATCTGTGACGGTAGTGATGCGGATTGATAATGTGGTGTTTCATACCTGACTTCACTGACGGGAAATGTCAAAGTACAGAAATATATAATATTTGCCCGATGAGCATCTGGCAATTTTCTGCCCCCTATCGGTCAAGGATGTGATTGCAGTGGAGCTGATGCAGAGGTGTGTCATCAGGAGAATGGAACAGTTCAGATATCAGTGCCCGTTGGACCCCAATTCTCGTCCACAGCCCCTGTTCACTCATCGAACCAGTTGCTCCGAGCTTCCCCCCCCCCCCCGCCTGAAGACGACGCTGTTGCACGATGTACTTAGATTCTGATCTCTCTCGCTTTGTGGCCCTTCGTGGCTCGTTATGTTGCGGTTTCTGATTAATCTTATCGATCACCGCTGAATCTTCTCCGCTGTTCTCCTTTTAGATCAAACTCCTCAACCTTTCCTGAATCGATGAGTGAAACGTCGATTGACGTCAGAGTATGTTTGAAGAAAGGAGATTGTCCGCCGGCATGAACACACGATCCAGAAGCAGCAGGAAGTCAATAACTACGGTCCGCCACTCTCATGGGAAGCGTTGTCTGAGCAGTCGGTGCCGGAGTCTGCAGATACTGGAGGCGTTGTCTGAGCAGTCGGTGCTGGAGTCTGCAGATACTGGAGGCGTTGTCTGAGCAGTCGGTGCTGGAGTCTGCAGATACTGGAGGCGTTGTCTGAGCAGTCGGTGCTGGAGTCTGCAGATACTGGAGGCGTTGTCTGAGCAGTCGGTGCTGGAGTCTGCAGATACTGGAGGCGTTGTCTGAGCAGTCGGTGCTGGAGTCTGCAGATACTGGAGGCGTTGTCTGAGCAGTCGGTGCTGGAGTCTGCAGATACTGGAGGCGTTGTCTGAGCAGTCGGTGCTGGAGTCTGCAGATACTGGAGGCGTTGTCTGAGCAGTCGGTGCCGGTGTCTGCAGATACTGGAGGCGTTGTCTGAGCAGTCGGTGCCGGTGTCTGCAGATACTGGAGGCGTTGTCTGAGCAGTCGGTGCCGGAGTCTGCAGATACTGGAGGCGTTGTCTGAGCAGTCGGCGCCGGAGTCTGCAGATACTGGAGGCGTTGTCTGTGCAGTCGGTGCTGGAGTCTGCAGATACTGGAGGCGTTGTCTGAGCAGTCCGTGCTGAAGTCCGCAGATACCGGAGGCGTTGTCTGAGCAGTCGGTGCTGGAGTCTGCAGATACTGGAGGCGTTGTCTGAGCAGTCCGTGCTGGAGTCCGCAGATACCGGAGGCGTTGTCTGAGCAGTCGGTGCTGGAGTCTGCAGATACTGGAGGCGTTGGTTGAGCTGTGGGAGCCTCGAGCGGGAAGCTGCCGATATGGGAGGCGTTGTCTGAGCAGTCGGTGCTGGAGTCTGCAGATACTGGAGGCGTTGTCTGAGCAGTCGGTGCTGGAATCTGCAGATACTGGAGGCGTTGGTTGAGCTGTGGGAGCCTCGAGCGGGAAGCTGCCGATATGGGAGGCGTTGTCTGAGCAGTCGGTGCTGGAGTCCGCAGATACCGGAGGCGTTGTCTGAGCAGTCGGTGCTGGAGTCTGCAGATACTGGATGCATTGGCTGAGCTGTGGAAGCCCCGAGCGGGAAGCTGCCGATATGGGAGGCGCCTGATCAGTCGGGCGCCGTTTCACCGAATCAATGGGACGGAAGTCAGAAAAAAGCGAAGTAGAAAATAGACGGGAGCCTGAGGCCGGTGGCGCATGCAATGGGCGGACATGAGACACAGCGGCGGAAAACGCAGGTGAGGCGAGCAGCAAAGTCCGTGGCGCTTCGATCCGACTGACTCCAATGATGCGATCCGAAGGAAGACAACAGCTTGAAGGTCGAAACAAATGGTTGGGAAGCAAATTTAGCAATCCAGCGGACGGCCGAGAGGGGTTAATAATAACGTTTGTGTATTTAAGAATTTATTCTAAGGATGTAAGCTACTCTTTCGACCAAAGTAACAGAGAGTCGGACGGCAGAAAAAGTGATGTATATGGGGCTCAGTGTCACTGACGGCCGATACTACAGATTGTCTCCATGGCGACAGACATTACGAGTTGACATCACATGAAATGAACAAGGACAAGCCTCTGTCAGGAACAGTATATGAAGCGTCACATCCACAGGGAGTAGTGGATGGAGCGTCACGGCCACCGGGAACAACTGATGAAAGGTCAAATCCTCCAAGAGCAATGGATGTAGGGACACACAACCGGGAGACAAGGATGGTTAGTAACCACACCGGGATCAATGGATGTAGGGACACACAACCGGGAGACAAGGATGGTTAGTAACCACACCGGGATCAATGGATGTAGGGACACACAACCGGGAGACAAGGATGGTTAGTAACCACACCGGGATCAATGGATGTAGGGACACACAACCGGGAGACAAGGATGGTTAGTAACCACACCGGGATCAATGGATGTAGGGACACACAACCGGGAGACAAGGATGGTTAGTAACCACACCGGGATCAATGGATGTAGGGACACACAACCGGGAGACAAGGATGGTTAGTAACCACACCGGGATCAATGGATGTAGGGACACACAACCGGGAGACAAGGATGGTTAGTAACCACACCGGGATCAATGGATGTAGGGACACACAACCGGGAGACAAGGATGGTTAGTAACCACACCGGGATCAATGGATGTAGGGGTAAATTCCATCGGCAGCAATATATGTCCGGTCACCCCACCCACTCCACACGGATCAATGACATCGGGTCATCCCCACCGGGTACTTCGGATGGACGCTGAACAAATATCCGGCACCGGCGAAAATAATTTCCGAGTCATTCCCCTATGTCCCTATCACGGTGATGTGATAGTAGATAAATTCTGTAGCATTCGTCAGCCACAGGAGGATGAAGCTGCCGGAGAGGGTGAAGAGCAAAACCACAGACCTCTTCCGGCTCTCCATCTCCGGGTCACTGCTGTTTCCCCCCTTGCTCTGACCCCTCAGCCCCATACGGACCCGACTGGCCACTAAAATGTGCCTGACTGTCAGAGCGTTGAGCAGCAGAATTACACCGAATGGGAGAAATGGAGTCAACACGATGTCACATCAGTCATACGCCACCCACGCCGGTTCAGTGAAGTAACTTGGCTTCGGATAACAGAACCATGGTACATTGTTAATGATCTCTCTGTAAGTGATGTAAGGCCGTTTTCAGACGGAACTGACCGCTAGATGGCGCTAGAACCACGGCCGCCGTTCTCCCCGTGCAGGACTTTGTTTTCAGTTTCTGACAGCAAATGGCAACAAACCGATCGAAGGTGAAAGTGACGGTGAACCAGACGGAACAGATCACGGCAATGCGGGACAGGACATGGAGAACAGTGCACACAGAGAGGACGTTCAGGAAGCAAACGGAAAAATAATGATAATTGAGTTGATACAAAACGACCTCAGTGGTAATGACCAATAGATCCGCCGCTGCCATGGCCACCAGGAACCGCGTGATGCAGAAGGAGAGGCCGCACTTTCCCCGGGACAGGATGACAATCGCCACTCAATTCACTGGAGAAAGAGAACGGAATGACATTAAAAAAATATGATCTGTAATCAGGCATCCTCAACTTAATCGCCCTCCACTAAACATCAAGGCTAAGGTTGAGTTACTGTTAACCTCAGATTCACTGCTATCGGATTCCAATGATTCACGAGCGGTAAAGAATGTCATCTGATATCCGTCGTGAACAGTGTATTCATTCTTCTGAAATTTTGCCTCCTAGGCCTCGACTGCACGGTACAGGATACATATTCCCTGCACCCAGACCGTCAATCATAAAAATCTGCAGCGCATTTCAGGCCCTTCGGCCCACAATATTGCGCCGACCATCTAAACCCAGACAGAGGTTATCTGCAATATTTGTAAATCATTCGTCTTGCTCAGTATGAATGAATGCACAGGTCATTGTTTCAATGATGCAGCTTGGTGACGGAGCGTCCAGTCCACGTGATCCAAACCCCGTCACAGTACAGCCACGTCAGAAGCCAAGATGGTGAACATTCCTCTCTTGCGAGTCGGTATTTCTTAAGCAAGGAGCACAGGTTGCACGCGATACAAAAATTTTTGCCTCATAACGTCGAGACGAAGTTGGAGTATGGAAACATGACTCTGACAGGGGGATAGAAGTTACTTGCTGAGAATATCAACTGACCATCTCTGAATCTGACTGGTTGCCCTACTTACAAGTGAAGAGTGTTCCAGGTGACCCGAGAATCAGCACACGAAACATTTCCAATATATTATGCAAATTCCTATTTTGGTAGCAGTTCGCTTTTAATTTTCCTCATACATTACATTTATCCACATTATTTTTTGTAATTCCCATGGATTTCCGCACACATCGAGATTCAGTAAATGGCAGTAAGTCATCCTGGCATCCTCATAATTCTGCAAATAACCCAATTTCATCTCGCCCGGAACGACAGGGGAAAAAAACGTTCATGTAATTCTCCACATCGCCCAATTTCACATCGCCGGGAATGTCAGGAGAAAAAATGTATTCTGTCCTCATAATTCCCCACATCGCCTAAGTTCACATCACCGGGAACGCCAGAAAAGAATAACACGCCCGGTCCCGACCTAATCGATATAATCGATACAGTCTATATCATGACAGACGGGTTTCATTCTGAGCGCACATGTGATTGCCTGCTGACATAAATCAGAATAATTTGTTGCCAGTATCTGTATTTTTCGTCTGACAACGATTGTTCAAACTGGCACATCACTGTCTTTTCCACGGGGGAATATATCCGAGACAATATTTATAATTTCCTACTTTATAGGGAATTAGAGAATCGTTCCTGTTATTGCTGATGGACTAGGCAGTTCAGAGAGATGGGGCCGAAAAGGAATAAAAGGGTGGCGAGTAGGGTGGAGAGAGGAGGATAGGGCGGGGAGAGGGGTGGAGAGAAGGGATAGGGTGCAGAGAGGGGTGGATAGAGGAGGATAGGGTGGGGTGAGGGGTGGAGAGAAGAGGATAGGGTGGGGAAGCTGGAGAGAGGACGATAGGGTGGAGAGAGTGGTGGGGAGAGGATAGGTTGGGCAGAGCGGTGGAGAGAGAAGATAGGGTGGGAAGATGGGTGGGGAGAGGAGGGGAGAGAGGAGGCTAGGGTGGCGAGAGGGGTAAGGAGAGGAGGATAGGGTGGGTAGGGGTGGAGAGAGGAGGATAAGGTTGGGAAGGTGGAGTGAGGACGATAGGGTGGAGAGAGTGGTGGGGAGAGGAGGATAGTGTGGGCAGAGAGGTGGAGAGAGTAGGATAGGGTGGGAAGAGGGGTGGAGAGGAGAGAGGATAGGGTGGGGAAGGTGGAGAGAGGACGATAGGGTGGGGAGAGGAGTGGAGAGAGGATAGTGTGGGGAGAGGAGGATAGTGTGGTGAGAGAAAGGTGGGGGAAGAGATGGAGAGAGGGGACCGAGGGAGAGAGAGGCTGAGGGAGTGGGTAGTGGGTCTCATCTCCTCTCCTTACTTTCTCTTTCTCCCCTCCCCTCCTCAATCTGACCCCGCCCTGCAGAAAATGGTGGTGATCCACGCCAACCAGCCCGCACCGCCAGACCTCGCCTCCATCTTCTCCGGCAAGCCGGCGCCCACTCCTGTCTTTGACGGGTTCGTGACGACAGGCCTCTATACTCCACGGGACAGCCTGAACGATTCGGGCCGAGCGATCTGAGGCTCAGCCCGAAAGAAAAGTCAAAGCAGGACTTTCGAGACTGAGGAGGGGAGGGTAACGGTGTTAGCCTCTTTCCGGAGTCACATTCCTCCTCCGTGGGAACCCCCATTTCCATCTCCCTTGTTACTCTCCCACCCTCGGCTCCCGTCAATCCTGAAACACTCCGCTCTCTGTCCCCTCGCTATCACCGCCCATCCCACCCTGGCTGGCGGCCATTTTGTGATGGTTACCATTGACAACCGCTCTCCCCGCATCATAGAATGGGGCAAACCGTTTTCCTCACCTTCCACTCACTTCCCTCGCTGTTTATTCAATCTCATCTCCTCATCCCTCCTCTCCTTCCCCTCGGTGCCCGATCTCCTGCCTCTCCATTTAACCTTCTGCCGACAGCCATTTGGTGACAGTGTCAGACCCTCCTTCCCATCCCATCACTCGCAAACCCCTTCCCTCCCTCCCTTCGCTGTCCTCTCCCCGCCATCTCGACGCTTTGCATCGTACGCTGGTTGGGTCTGCCATTTTGCGATGCCAATCTTCACCTCTCCGCCCTCTTTCTCTCTCTCTGTTACCCAGTGAGTCACTCTTCTACTCACCCCGTCACTCCTGACTCCCTTTCCCCTCTCTGGCCCCTTGCCCTTTCTCCCGCCGTCCACCACATTTTGGTGAACATTTTCTGATGGGAGATTTCGCTTGCCCATCCAATCCCTTCTCCCCCGTCCGTTGAGTGAGTCGCTCCCCTCTCCCTCGTTGAGACAATGAACTCCCCGACCCATCAGCCCTGACCGCGTCCCCGACCCCCGCTCCCCCTTTCTCCCGCCCACGCCCCACTTTTTTGCAGCTCCTCTTATTTGCGAAGGAAATGTCACCACCCATTCATCCCCGACTATTGAAAACGTGACTCCCCACACCCCCCATCCTATCCAATCAGAACACTTCCTCCCGTCCCATCACTTCCCCTCTCTCCCCGTCCCATCACTCCCGCTCCCCTCCTGTTGTTTCACTCCTCGCCCCGTCTTTATCTTCTCCGTGTCGGCCACCAGTTTGTGACAGGAACTTTCGCCCCTCCCCTTTCCGTCCCCTATTGAGTCAGTGACTTCGCCACGCTCACCGTCTCTTCAGTCCACTCCTCGTCCCGTCACTCCTCTTCCTCCCAAACCCCTCACCCCTCCTCCGCAAAACCCACATGTATATGTGTATGTGTGAATATCTTATATACATTAGTTTATTCAATGACAAAATTATTAGAATTAAAACATATATACAATATGGAAGATGATATAAAACACAAATTAAAATGCTGTTATTACAATCAATAACACACTCGATCCCGGGATTGTATCCATGGGCACCGCATGTTCCTTCGCCATAGATTCTGTGTGTGACAGTGGCCATTGTAAGTCAGTGTCTCACTCCATCCCTGGCGGCCACATTAACCAAGGATTCGCCCATTTTAAATCAACGCGTCCCTCCCTCTCTTGTGCTAACTTCTACCAAAGCCGTCACTCCCTCCCCAGCGGCCATTTCAAGTGAAGCGTCGGACATCCCACCTCTCCCGCATATTGATAGCGGCTCCCTGACGCCAGCAAATGATGTATAATATCCCGGAAAAAGAGGGGGGGAGAGAGGGGGGAGAGAGGGGGAGAGAGGGGGAGAGGGGGAGAGGGGGAGAGAGGGGGAGAGAGAGGGAGGGAGGGAGAGAGGAAGGGAGGGAGAGAGGGAGGGAGAATTGAATACTCTGCCATGGCAGAGTAAAAAAATACAAAACGTACTTCACCCCAGACGACACTGAAGTGTTCCCCTGTCTAATAGGGTCAGGAATAATGACAGTGTTGCTCTCTGCACTGTCTGCAACAGTGACTTTTCTGTTGCTCATGGTGGGTTAAATCACTGTTGAGGTGAGTTTAACGGGTGTCATTCGTTCATGAGCATAGCTAACGCTATTTAAACTAGCCGGCTGGCTGCTAAGGGGCTACTCTACTGCAGACATCCCACCCCTCCCGGGAGTTCCGGGAGTCTCCCACAAACTGATGGTGCTACCGCCTTGAAATGAGATTTTGCAGGGTGGGATTCATTGAGTGATGGAATGGTGCAGACGGATCATTCTCCGGGGCGCCACGTGGGGGAGTCTCCAACACGCACTTCCGGCGGAAGCTGCCCCGCCGGACAACAGGCGGAAACACGTCACTGCGGGACCGCTGCGAGCGACGCACACAGCGCGAGGTCCAAGCCGGTTCCGTTAAAACCGTTGGGAATCAGCCCCGGCGCGCGGCCGTTAAAGGTAAGGGCGGGAGTTAAAGGGGAGGGCGGGGAGTCGGCCAAATGTCTCCATCCCGCGGGCGGGGATGTTCACACATTCAGATGTTCACAGGATCACAGATGCACTGTCAGTCCGGGTCTGGGTTCCTGCAGAGATCTCAGTTCCTTCATCCCGGTCTCACTGAACCGATTCCCCACATTCAGATGTTCAGATCCACTCTCAGTCCGGGTCTGACTCCCCGCCGAGATCTCAGTTCCTTCCTCCCGGTCTCACTGAACCGATTCCCCACATTCAGATGTTCAGATCCACTCTCAGTCCGGGTCTGACTCCCCGCCGAGATCTCAGTTCCTTCTCCCCGGTCTCACTGAACGGATTGTCCCACAGCCTGAAACAGATGGGAGAATAAAGATGAAATAAACAGATTACACAACAGTGTCAGTAACAGGGGACCGGGGTTAATGTTTCAACAACACTCACAGACAAAGATCACCAGAAAACCCGCGGATCCGCTGATATTTTATCACATTGAACATTAACACAAACACTCACCAGATCCACTCCAGACTCGGGAGGGTCTGTATGAGGCGGCGGAGAGAGGGGACAGATCGGTCTGTCAGCGAGTTTGATCTCAGGTTCAGCCCCGTCAGTGATGGTTTTGTACTGAGAGCGGAGACGAGATCCTCGGCACCAGAATCTGTGAGACCGACATCCCCCAGCCTGGAGATGAGAGAGAGTGAGGGTGAAGGACACAGAGAGACAGGAGACGGTACAAATCCCCGGTGTTTATCAGTAACACAATTACTGATCACATTAATGTTCAGTGTCAGACACCCAGTGACTGTAAACACAATCTCACACAGTCTGGAGATGAGAGAGAGTGAGGGTGAAGGACACAGAGAGGCAGGAGACGGTAGAAATCCCCGGTGTTTATCAGTAAGACAATTACTAATGATTTTTTTCTTCAGCACTACTGTGCAAGTCGGCCAGTGAGAACAGCGAGAAGAGTTTAAAAGGAAGACAGATTTACAGAGCGAGCGTCAGAGGAGCGGGAGACAGAGTAGGAAGGCTTTGGCTCAATGGGGCTTCGGCGATAAAGGGTCGAGGCGAGGTAGGTTATCTGTTTACAATACGGACAGAGAGTATGTGTGTGAGGCTGGTTTTCTGTGCTCGGTGTCAGATGTGGGAGATCCTGGAGACTCCCAGCCTTCGGACGGCAACATCTGCACCCGGTGTGTCGAGCTGCAGCTCCTCAGGGACCGAGTTAGGGAACTGGAGATGCAGCTCGATGACTTTCGTCTGGTCAGGGAGAGCGAGGAGGTGATAGAGAGGGGTTACAGGCAGGTGGTCACACCAGAGCCACGGGAGACCGAGGAACTGGGTCACAGTCAGGAGAGGGAAGGGCAAGAAGCAGGTACTAGTGAATACCCCAGTGGCTGTTCCCCTTGACAATAACTACTCCGGTTTGCGTACTGCTGGAGAGGGAGCAACAACAGCTACACCTCTGGCACAGTCTGGCCCTGTGGCTCAGGAGAGTGGAGAAAGGAAGAGGATGGCAGCAGAGATAGGGGACTATAGTTAGGGGGTCAGACAGACGATTCTGTGGATGCAGTAAAGAAACTCGGATGGTAGTTTGCCTCCCAGTTTCCAGGGCCAGCATGTTCCTGATCACGTCCAAGATATCCTGCAGTGGGAGGGAGAACAACTGGAGGTCGTGGTACATATTGGTACCAGTGACATTGGTAGGGAAAGGGAAGAGGTCCTGAAAACAGACTACAGGGTGTTCGGAAGTAATTTGAGAAGCAGGACCTCAAAGGTAGTGATCTCGGAATTACTGTCTGTCCCACGTGACAGTGTGAATAAGATTAGGATGAGGTGGAGGATAAACGCGTGACTGAGGGATTGGAGCAGAAGGCAGGGATTCAGATTTCTGGATCATTGGGACCTCTTTTGGAGCAGGTGTGACCTGCACAGAAAGGACGGGTTGCACTTGAATCCCGTATATTAATATACGGACAGCAAGGTTTGCTAAGACTACTGGGGAGAGTTTAAACTAGAATTGCTGGGGGGAGGGAACCAAATTGATGTGACGGAGGAGAGGAAGGTCGGCTCACAAATAGAGAGAATTTGGAGACAGTGTGAAAGGGAGGATACGCAGGTGATAGAGAAGGGAGGCACTCAGTCCGATGGTTTGAGATGTGTCTATTTTAATGCGAGGAGTATGATGAATAAAATAAATGATTGTCTGTGTCTGAGTGAGTCTCTGTGGGTGGAAGTTAGGAACAGGAAGGGGTCAATAACTCTACTGGGTGTATTGTATAGACCACCCCCAACAGTAACAGGGACATCGAGGAGCAGATAGGGAGACCGATTCTGGAAAGGAGTAACAATAACAGGGTTGTTGAAGTGGGAGATTTTAATTTCCCAACTACTGATTAGCATCTCCCTAGAGTGAGGGGTGTCGATGGGGTGGAGTTTGTGAAGTGTGTTAAGGAAGGTTTCTTGAAGCAATATCTACATAAGCCTACAAGAGGAGAGGCTGTACTTGATCTGGTTTTGGGCAACAAACCTGGTCAGGTGTCAGATCTCTCAGTGGGACAGCATTTTGGAGATAGTGATCGCAATTCTATCTCTTTAACCATAGCATCTTGGAGGAAGGGGGATGGGGAAGAGAGATCCCACAGGAGGAAGGGGATGGGGAAGAGAGATCCCAGAGCAGGAAGGGGGACGGGGGGAGGAGACTCCACAGGAGGAAGGGGGACGGGGAGGAGAGATCCCACAGGAGGAAGGGGGACGGGGAGGAGAGATCCCACAGCAGCAAGGGGGACAGGGAGGGGAGATCCCACAGGAGGAATTGGGACGGGGAGGAGAGATCCCTCAGGAGGAAGGGGAACGGGGAGGGGATCCCACAGGAGGAAGGGGGACGGGGAGGAGATATCCCTCAGGAGGAAGGGGGATGGGGAGGAGAGATCCCACAGGAGGAAGGGGGACGGGGAGGAGACACCCCACAGGTGGTAGCGGGATGGGGAGGAGAGACCCCACAGGAGGAAGGGGGACGGGGAGGAGAGACCACAGGAGGAAGGGGGACGGGGAGGAGAGATCCCTCAGGAGGAAGGGGGACGGGGAGGAGAGATCCCACAGGAGGAAGGGAGACGGGGAGGAGACACCCCACAGGTGGTAGTGGGATGGGGAGGAGAGACCCCACAGGAGGAAGGGGGACGGGGAGGAGAGACTCCACAGGAGGAAGGGGGACGGGGAGGAGAGATCCCTCAGGAGGAAGGGGGACGGGGAGGAGAGATCCCACAGCAGGAAGGGGGACGGGGAGGGGAGATCCCACAGGAGGAAGGGGGACGGGGAGGAGAGATCTCTCAGGAGGAAGGGGAACGGGGAGGGGATCCCACAGGAGGAAGGGGGACGGGGAGGGGAGATCCCACAGGAGGAAGGGGGACGGGGAGGAGAGATCCCTCAGGAGGAAGGGGGACGGGGAGGAGATATCCCTCAGGAGGAAGGGGGGAAGGAGAGATCCCACAGGAGGAAGGGGGACGGGGAGGAGACACCCCACAGGTGGTAGCGGGATGGGGAGGAGAGACCCCACAGGAGGAAGGGGGACGGGGAGGAGAGACCCCACAGGAGGAAGGGGGACGGGGAGGAGAGATCCCTCAGGAGGAAGGGGGACGGGGAGGAGAGACCCCACAGGAGGAAGGCGGATGGGGAAGAGAGATCCCACAGGAGGAAGGGGATGGGGAAGAGAGATCCCACAGCAGCAAGGGGGACGGGGAGGAGAGAACCCACAGGAGGAAGGGGAACGGGGAGGAGATCCCACAGGAGGAAGGGGGACGGGGAGGGGAGATCCCACAGGAGGAAGGGGGACGGGGAGGAGAGATCCCTCAGGAGGAAGGGGGACGGGGAGGAGATATCCCTCAGGAGGAAGGGGGACGGGGAGGAGAGATCCCACAGGAGGAAGGGGGACGGGGTGGAGACACCCCACAGGTGGTAGGGGGACGGGGAGGAGAGACCCCACAGGAGGAAGGGGGACGGGGAGGAGAGACCACACAGGAGGAAGGGGGACGGGGAGGAGAGATCCTTCAGGAGGAAGGGGGATGGGGAGGAGAGATCTCCCAGGAGGAAGGGGGACGGGGAAGAGATCCCACAGGAGGAAGGTGGACGGGGAGGAGAGATCCCACAGGTGGTAGGGGGACGGGGAAGAGAGACCCCACAAGGGGAAGGGGGACGGGTCCGAGAGACCCCACGGGGGAAGGGGGACGGGGAGGGGAGATCCCACAGGGGGAAGGTGGACGGGGAGGGGAGATCCCACAGGCGGAAGGTGGACGGGGACGGGAGATCCCACAGGAGGAAGGTGGACGGGGAGGGGAGAACCCACAGGAGGAAGGTGGACGGGGAGGGGAGACCCCACAGGAGGAAGGTGGACGGGGACGGGAGATCCCACAGGAGGAAGGGAGACGGGGAGGAGACACCCCACAGGTGGTAGTGGGATGGGGAGGAGAGACCCCACAGGAGGAAGGGGGACGGGGAGGAGAGACTCCACAGGAGGAAGGGGGACGGGGAGGAGAGATCCCTCAGGAGGAAGGGGGACGGGGAGGAGAGATCCCACAGCAGGAAGGGGGACGGGGAGGGGAGATCCCACAGGAGGAAGGGGGACGGGGAGGAGAGATCTCTCAGGAGGAAGGGGAACGGGGAGGGGATCCCACAGGAGGAAGGGGGACGGGGAGGGGAGATCCCACAGGAGGAAGGGGGACGGGGAGGAGAGATCCCTCAGGAGGAAGGGGGACGGGGAGGAGATATCCCTCAGGAGGAAGGGGGGAAGGAGAGATCCCACAGGAGGAAGGGGGACGGGGAGGAGACACCCCACAGGTGGTAGCGGGATGGGGAGGAGAGACCCCACAGGAGGAAGGGGGACGGGGAGGAGAGACCCCACAGGAGGAAGGGGGACGGGGAGGAGAGATCCCTCAGGAGGAAGGGGGACGGGGAGGAGAGACCCCACAGGAGGAAGGCGGATGGGGAAGAGAGATCCCACAGGAGGAAGGGGATGGGGAAGAGAGATCCCACAGCAGCAAGGGGGACGGGGAGGAGAGAACCCACAGGAGGAAGGGGAACGGGGAGGAGATCCCACAGGAGGAAGGGGGACGGGGAGGGGAGATCCCACAGGAGGAAGGGGGACGGGGAGGAGAGATCCCTCAGGAGGAAGGGGGACGGGGAGGAGATATCCCTCAGGAGGAAGGGGGACGGGGAGGAGAGATCCCACAGGAGGAAGGGGGACGGGGTGGAGACACCCCACAGGTGGTAGGGGGAAGGGGAGGAGAGACCCCACAGGAGGAAGGGGGACGGGGAGGAGAGACCACACAGGAGGAAGGGGGACGGGGAGGAGAGATCCTTCAGGAGGAAGGGGGATGGGGAGGAGAGATCTCCCAGGAGGAAGGGGGACGGGGAAGAGATCCCACAGGAGGAAGGTGGACCGGGAGGAGAGATCCCACAGGTGGTAGGGGGACGGGGAAGAGAGACCCCACAAGGGGAAGGGGGACGGGTCCGAGAGACCCCACGGGGGAAGGGGGACGGGGAGGGGAGATCCCACAGGGGGAAGGTGGACGGGGAGGGGAGATCCCACAGGCGGAAGGTGGACGGGGACGGGAGATCCCACAGGAGGAAGGTGGACGGGGAGGGGAGAACCCACAGGAGGAAGGTGGACGGGGAGGGGAGACCCCACAGGAGGAAGGTGGACGGGGACGGGAGATCCCACAGGAGGAAGGTGGACGGGGAGGGGAGACCCCACAGGAGGAAGGGGGATGGGGAGGAGAGGTCCCACAGGAGGAATGGGGATGGGGAAGAGAGATCCCACAGCAGGAAGTGTGATGCGGAAGAGAGATCCCACAGGAGGAAGGGGGATGGTGAAGAGAGATCCCACAGGAGAAAGGGGGATGGGGAGGAGAGATCCCACAGGAGGAAGGGGGATGGGGACGAGAGATCCTACTTTTGGAAGGGGGATGGGGAGGAGAGATCCCTCAGGTGGAAGGGTGATGGGGAAGAGAGATCCCACAGGAGGAAGGGGAATGGGGAGGAGAGATCGCACAGGAGGAAGGGGGATGGGGAAGAGAGATCCCACAGGAGGAAGGGGGATGGGGAAGAGAGATCCCACAGGAGGAAGGGGATTGGGAAGAGAGATCCCACTGGAGGAAGGGGGATGGGGAGGAGAGATCCCACAGGAGGAAGGGGGATGTGGAAGAGAGATCCCACAGGAGGAAGGGGGATGTGGAAGAAAGATCCCACAGGTAGAAGAGGAATGGGGTAGCAATCACTACAGGAAGGATGTGGAAACCATAGACAGGGTGCAGAGGAGATTTACAAGGATGTTGCCTGGATTGGGGAGCATGCCTTATGAGAACAGTTTGAGTGAACTCGGCCTTTTCTCTTGGAGTGACGGAGGATGAGAGGTGATTTGATAGAGGTGTACAAGATAATGAGAGGCATTGATCGTGTAGATAGTCGGTCTTTTCCCCAGGGCTGAAATGGCTAGCACGAGAGGGCATAGTTTTAAGAATGGGCTGCTGGAGGCGAAAACTTTAAACTCCAGGATGGTTACATGTAGCTTAGAAATATAGAGCACTATGGGTAAAACCGAGGTAATTCTAAGGTAGAAACATGTTCAGCACAGCTTTGTGGGCCGAAGGGCCTTTATTGTCCTGTATGTTTTCTATGTGTCAACTGATCACATTCATTCTCAGTGTCAGACACCCAGTGACTGTAAACACAATCTCCCACAGTCTGGTACTTACCACAGTATCTGTATTTTACACTCCGGGTTCCTCAGAGCCGCAGACACCAGTTTCACTCCTGAATCTCCCAGGTCATTCCGCCCAAATCTAAACGCAAACAGACAGATTGATAAACAAAGTGATTCAAACCGTGGGTCTGGGGGAATTTCTCTCACTCGGATATTTCAGGAAACATTAAACTGTCCAGTAAATCACTGATCGGAGTTCCCATCACTGTCAATGTCCCTCACTGCCCAGCTCCAGGGTATTTACCGAATGTCGGTAATTTCGTCTGTCAGTGTGACCCTCTAAACCCCACATATACTGTCCCATTCCCTGATGGAGAGAAAAGTGTTTCTGACCGAAATGCAGAAATGTCAATGGGACACAGCGAAATAGACCCACCCAAGCTAAAGGGATGGGGAAGAGAGATCCCACAGGAGGTAGGGGGTTGGGGAAGAGATCCCAGAGGAGGAAGGGGGATGGGGAAGAGAGATCCCACAGGAGGAAGGGGGTTGGGGAAGAGATCCCACAGGAGGAAGGGGGATGGGGAAGAGAGATCCCACAGGAGGAAGGGGGATGGGGAAGAGAGATCCCACAGCAGGAAGGGGGATGGGAGAGAGAGATACCACCAGAGGAAGGGGGATGGGGATGAGAGATCCCACAGGAGGAAGGGGGATGGGGGAGAGAAATCCCACAGAAGGAATTGGAATGGGGAATAGAGATCCCATAGGATGATGGGGCATGGGGACGAGAGACGAGACAGGAGGAAGTGGGTGGGG
Organism: Hypanus sabinus; assembly: GCF_030144855.1. Taxonomy (NCBI): domain Eukaryota; kingdom Metazoa; phylum Chordata; class Chondrichthyes; order Myliobatiformes; family Dasyatidae; genus Hypanus; species Hypanus sabinus. The sequence goes on along the minus strand of NW_026779325.1, from coordinate 759,931 downwards.
AAGCAAGATCATACTGGAGGTTGGGGGATGCTGAGGAGAGATCCAATAGTTGGAAGGAAGGGGGAGTGGGAACAGAGTGTTAGAGCAGATAGTGAGGTGGTGGAGGATAAGGGTCATGCGAGGACTGCTTCTATAGACAGATATCAATGGTTTGTATGTGATAGAAATGTTCTCAGGTGCATCTATTTCAATGCAAGGAGTATTGCAGATAAGGCAGATGAGTTTAGATCGTGGATTGGCACGATGATATCGACATTATTGCTATTAGTAAGACTTGGTTTGCAGGAGGGTCAGGACTGGCAGCTTCATGTTCCGGGTTTCCATTGTTTCAGATGTGATAGGGGGAGGGATGAAAGGGAGAGGAGTGCCATTACCAGTCAGGGAAAATATCACAGCTGTGCGTAGACGGGAGAGCCCGCAGGGCTCGTCTACAGAGGCCATATGGGTGGAGCTGAGGAACGGGAAAGGTGTGAGCACACTAATAGGGTTGTATTATAGACCGCCCAGTAGTTAGAGAGAATTCGAGGAGCAAATCTGTAGAGAGGTAGCACACCGATGTAAGAAACAGAAAGTCGTAATTGTAGGGGATTTTAACTTTCCACATATTGACGGGGCCTCCCATTCTGAGAAAGGGTTAGATGGCGTGGAGTTTGTCAAATGTGTCAGGAAAGTTTTCTAAATCAATATATTGAGGTATCAACGAGAGAGGGTGCAGTACCTGATCTCCTATTAAGTAACCAGACAGGTCAGGTGACAGAAGTATGTGTAGGTGAACATTTTGGGTCCAGTGACCATGATGTCATTAGTTTCAAGATAATTATGGATAAGGATAGGACTGGTCCGCCAGTTAAGGTTCTGAATTGGAGAAGGGCCAATTTTGTGGAAATGAGAGAGGATCTGGGAAGAGTGGATTGGGATAAGTTGTTTTCTGGCAAGGATGTGTTCAGTAAGTGGAACGCCTTCAAGGGTGAAATTTTGAGAGTGCAGAGTTTGCATGTTCCTGCCAGGATTAAAGGCAAAGTTAACAGGCAGAGGGAACCTTGGTTTTCAAGGGATATTGGCGATCTGCTTAAGTAGGTGTTTAGCAGCTATAGGAAACAAGGAACAAATGAGGTACTTGAAGAGTATAGAAAATGTAAGCAAATACTAAAGAAGGAAATCAGGAAGGCAAAAAGAAGACATGAGGTTGCTTTGGCGGATAATGTGAAGGTAAACCCGAAGGGTTTCTACAAGTATATTAAGAGTAAAATGATAGTAAAGGACAAAATTGGTCCCCTAGAAGATCAGAGTGGTCGTCTCTGTGTGGAGCCTCACGAGATGGGGGAGATCTTAAACAGTTTTTTTGCGTCAGTGTTTACTCAGGAAACTGGCATAGCGGATATGGAATTAAGGGAAACAACCAGTAGTGTCATGGAACATATAGAGATTAAAGAGGAGAAGCTGCTTGCTGCCTTACAGTGAATAAAGGTAGATTAATCCCCCGGAACTGCCATGATATTCCCTCGGACCTTGAGAGAGACTGGTGTAGAAATTGCAGGGGCCCTGGCAGAAATATTTAAAATGTCCTCAGACAGGGGTGCGGTGCCGTAGGATTGGAGGGTAGCTCATGTTGTTCCGTTGTTTGAAAAAGGCTCCAAAAGTACACCAGGTCATTGCAGGCCAGTGAACCTGACATCCATAACAGGTAATTTATCAGAAGGTGTTCTGAGAGTTCGGATATGCAAGGATTTGGACAGCCAAGGGCTGATAAAAGATAGTCAACATGGCTTTCATGTTAGATCATGTTTAATGAATCTTGTAGTGTTTGTCGAGGTTGTTACCAAGAATACATATGAAGGAAAGGCTGTGGATGTTGTCTACATGGACTTTAGTAAGGCCTTTGACAAGGTCCCACATAAAAGGTTAGTTCAGAAGGTTCAGACACGAGGTATCCATGGAGAGATTGTAAACTGGATTCAAATTGTCTGTGTGGGAGAAGACAGAGAGTGGTAGTGGATGATTGCTTCTCAGACTGGAGGCCTGTGACTAGTGGTGTGTCTCAGGGATCTGTGCTGGGACCATTGTTCTTTGTTGTCGAAATCAATGATCTGGATGATAATGTGATAAATTGGATCAGCAGGTTTGCTGATGACACTAAGATAGAGGCGTTGTGGACAGCGAGGAAGGCTTTCAAAGCTTGCAGAGGGATGTGGACCAACTGGAAAAATGGGCCAGAAAATGGCAGATGGAATTTATAACATATGACATATAACCAGATAACGATTAGAGCAGGGAAGCAGGCCATCTCGGCCTTTCTGGTCTGTGCCGAATGCTTATTCTCACCTAATCCCACCTACCCGCACTCAGCCCATAACCCTCATTCCTTTCCTGTCCATATACCTATCCAATTTTTTTTTAAATGACAAAATCAAACCCGCCTTTACCACTTCTACTGGAAGCTCGTTCCACACAGCTACTACTCTCTGAGTAAAGAAGTTCTCCCTTGTGTTACCCCTAAACTTTCGCCCTTTCACTCTCAACTCATTCCCTCTTGTTCGAATCTCCCCTATTCTCAATGGAAAAAAGACTACCCACGTCAGCTCTATCTATCCCCCTCATAATTGTAAATACCTCTATCAAGTCCCCCCTCAACCTTCTATGCTCCAAAGAATAAAGACCTAGCTTTTCATTAAGTGCTGAAACCCAGGTAACATTCTAGTAAATTTACTCTGTACTCTCTCTATTTTGTTGACATCTTTCCTATAATTCAGTGGCCAGAACAGTACACAATACTCCAAATTTGGGCTCACCAATGCCTTGTACAATTTTAACATTACATCCCATCTCCTATACTCAATGCTCTGGTTTATAAAGGCCAGTATACCAAAAGCTTTCTTCAGCACCCTATCCACATTAGATTCCACCTTCAGGGAACGCTGCACCATTATCCCTTGATCACTCTGTTCTGCTGCATTCCTCAGTGCCCTACCATTTACCATATATGTCATTTTTGGATTACTCCTACCAAAATGTATCACCTCACACATATCAGCATTAAACTCCATCTGCCATCTTTCAGCCCACTCTTCTAAGTGGCCTAAATCTCTGAACAACAAGCTTTGAAAACCTTCATTATCCACAATGTCACCTATCTTAGTATTATCTGCATACTTACTAATCCAATTTACCACCCCATCATCCAGATCATTAATGTATATGACAAACAAGATTGGACCCAGTACAGATCCCTGAGGCACACCACTATTCACCACTTTAATGCAGACAAGTGTGAGGTGTTGCATTTTGGAAGGACAAATCAAGGTATGACATACACAGTAAATGGTAGGGCACTGAGGAGTGCGGAGGAACAAAGGGACCTGGGAATTCAGATACATAATTCCCAGAAAGTGGCGTCACAGGTAGACAGGGTTGTAAAGAAGGCTTTTGGCATCCTGGCATTCATAAATCAAAGTTGAGTATAGGAGTTGGAATGTTATGGTGAGGTTGTACAGGACATTGGTAAGGCCAAATATGGAGTATTGTGTGCAGTTCTGGTCACTGAACTATAGGAAGGATATCAGTAAGGTTGAACAAGTGCAGAGAAGATTTACTAGGATGTTGCCCGGTCTTCAGGAGTTGAGTTACAAGGAAAGATTGAACAGGTTAGGACTTTATTCCTTGGAGCATAGAAGAATGCGGGGAGATTTCAAAGAGGTTTACAAAACTCTGAGGGGTATAGTCAGGGCAAATGCAAATAGTCTCTTTCACATAGATTAGGAGAGATAAATTACAGGAGGACTTGGTTCAGAGTGAAAGGGGAAAGGTTTAGGGGGAAATTCTTCACTGAGAGAGTAGTGAGAGTGTGGAACAAGCTGCCATCTGATGTAGAAAATGCAGAATCACTCTTAAGTGTTAAAAATAAATTGGATAAATGTATGGTTGGGAGAGGACTGGAAGGTTATGGACTGGGTACAGGTCAATGGGACAAGCGGAATAGAGATTCGGCACAAAGCAGAAGGGCCGAATGGCTTGTTTTCTGTGCACTGGTGTTTTATGATTTTATGATTCTATGAAGGGGTGTGGGGAGGAGAGTTCACTCAGGCAGAAGGACGAATGGGAAGAGAGCTCCCACAGGAGGAAGGGAGATGGGGAAGGGATATCCCACAGGAGGAAAGGGGATGGGGAAGAGAGATCCCACAGGAGGAAAGGGGATGGGGAAGAGAGACCTCACAGGAGGAAGGGGGATGGGGAGCAGAGATCACACAGGAGGGAGATGGGGAAGTGATAACCCACAGGGGGATGTGGGAACGGGTAGAGAGAACTCGCAGGGGGAAGGGGGATGGGGAAGAGACATCCCATAGGAAGAAAGGGGAAGGGGAAAAGTGATCCCACCGGAGGAAGGGGGATGGGGAAGAGAGAACACACAGGGGGATGGGGTAGAAAGATCCCACAGGAGGAAGGGGGATGGGAAGGGATACCACTGGAGGAGAGGGGATGGGGAGGGGATCCCACAGGAAGAAGGGGATGGGGAAGGGAGATCCCAAGGGAGGAAGGGGAGCGGAGAGAGAGGCATTAAACAGGATGAAGGGGGAAGGGCTTGAGAGATCGGCCAGGAGGAAGGAGGACGCGGAAGAGAGATCCCACAGGAGGAAGGGGGACGGGGAGGAGTGATCCCACAATAGGAAATGGGATGGGGATGAGAGATCACATAGGAATAAAAGGGTGGAGAGTATAAATCCCACAGGAGGAATGGGGATTTGGAAGAGATATCCTACAGCAGGATGAGGGATGTGGAAGAGAGATCCCACAGGAGGAAGGGGAATGGGGATGAGGGATCCACGGGAGGAAGGTGGATTCTGAGGGGAGATCCAACAGTTGGAAGGAAGGGGGAGTGGGAACAGAAATCCCAGAGGATGAAAGGGGGATGGGAAAGCGAGATCTCACAGGAGGATTGCTGCCCATGACACGTGCTAGTGAGGCTAGAAATAGGAAGATAATGCAGCTAAATACGTGGCTGAGGGGATGGTGCATGAGGGAGGGGCTCATGTTTCTGGACAATTGGGCTTTCTTCCAGGGGAGGTGGGACCAGTTCGAATTGGACAGTTTGCACCTGAACTGGAGGGGACTAACATCCTTGTCGGTAGGTTAGCAAGTTCTGCTCCCGGGGTTTTAAACAAGGTTGCAGGGGGAGGGGAACCAGAGTGTTAGAGCAGATAGTGAGGTGGTGGAGGATAAGGGTCATGCGAGGACTGCTTGTATAGACAGATATCAATGGTTTGTATGTGATAGAAATGTTCTCAGGTGCATCTATTTCAATGCAAGGAGTATTGCAGGTAAGGCAGATGAGTTTAGATCGTGGATTGGCACGATGATATCGACATTATTGCTATTAGTAAGACTTGGTTTGCAGGAGGGGCAGGACTGGCAGCTTCATGTTCCGGGTTTCCATTGTTTCAGACGTGATGGGGGGAGGGATGAAAGGATGAGAAGTGACATTACCTGTCAGGGGAATATCACAGCTGTGCGTAGACGGGACAGCCCAGTGAGCCTGACATCAGTAATAGGTATATTATCAGAAGTTGTTCTGAGAGATCGGATATACAAGGATTCGGACAGCCAAGGGCTGATTAAAGATAGTCAGCATGAATTTGTGTGTGGTAGATCATTTTTAATGAATCCTGTAGTGTTTTTCGAGGAGGTTACCAAGAATGCATATGAAGGAAAGGCTGTGGATGTTGTCTACATTCACTTTTGTAAGGCCTTTGACAAGGTCCCACATAAGAGGTTATTTCTAAACATCCAGTCACTAGGTATCCATGGAGAGGTTGTAAACTGGATTCGAATTGGCTGTGTGGGAGAAGACAGAGAGTGGTAGTGGATGATTGTTTCTCAGACTGGAGGCCTGTGACTAGTGGTGTGTCTCAGGGATCTGTGCTGGGACCATTGTTGTTTGTAGTCTGTATCAATGATCTAGATGATAATGTGATAAATTGGATCTGCAGGTTTGCGGATGACACTAAGTTAGAGGCGTTGTGGACAGCGAGGAAGGCTTTCAAAGCTTCCAGAGGGATCTGGACCAACTGGAAGAATGGGCCAGAAAATGGCAGGTGGAATTTAATGCAGACAAGTGTGAGGTGTTCCATTTTGGAAGTACAAATCAAGGTACGACATACACGATAAACGGTAGGGCACTGAAGAGTGCGGAGGAACAGAGGGATCCGGGGATTCAGATACATAATTCCCTGAAAGTGGCTTCACAGGTGGACAGTGTTGTAAAAAAGGCTTTTGCCACCCTGGCATTCATAAATCAAAGTAATGAGTATAGGAGTTGGAATATTATGGTGAGGTTGTCTAAGACATTGGTGAGGCCAAATTTGGAGTATTGTGTGCAGTTCTGATCACCTAACTACAGGAAGGAGATCAGTAAGGTTGAACAAGTGCAGAGAAGATTTACTAGGATGTTGCCAGGTCTTCAGGAGTTGAGTTACAAGGAAGGATTGAGCAGGTTAGGACTTTATTCCTTGGATCATAGAAGAATGAGGGGAGATTTGATAGAGGTTTACAAAATTATGAGTGTATAGACGGGGTAAATGCGAATAGGCTCTTTCCACATAGATTAGGAGAGATAAATATGAGAAGACATGGCTTCAGCGTGAAAGGGGAAAGGTTTAGGGGGAGCATTAGGAGGAACTTCTTCACTCAGAGGGTGGTGAGAGTGTGGAACGAGCTGCCATCTGATGAGGAAAATATGGACTCACTCTTCAGCTTTAAGAATAAATTGGATAGATACATGGATGGGAGAGGACTGGAGGGTTATGGACTGGGTGCAGGTCAATGGGACTAGCGGAATAAGGTTTTGGTACAGACTAGAAGGACCGAATGGCTTGTTTTCTGTGCTGTAGTGTTCTATGATTTTATGATTCTATGGGGAGGAGAGTTCCCACAGGTGAAAGGGGAATGGGGATGGGGAAGAGAGATCCCAAAGGAGGAAGGGGGATGGGGGAGAGATATCCCAAAGGAGGAAGAGATCCCACAGGAAAAAGGGGATGGGGAAGGGAGATCCCACAGGCGGCATGGGAGTGTGGAAGAGAGATCCCACAGCAGGATGAGGCATGGGAAAAGAGATCCCACAGGAGGAAGGGGTATATAGAGAGAGATTAAACAGGATGAAGGGGGAAGGGGTTGAGAGATCGGCCAGAAGGAGGAGGGATGTGGGAGAGAGTTCCCACAGGAGGAAGGGGGTCGGGGAAGAGAATTTCCACAGGACAATGGGGCATGCCAAAGAGAGATCCGACAGGAAGAAGTCGATGGGGGAAAGAGATCCCACAGGAGGAAGGGGGATGGGGAAGAGAAATCCATAGAAGGAAGGGGGATGGGGAAGAGTGATCTCAGAGGTGAAAGGGAGATGGGGAAGAGAGATCCCACAGGTGGATGGGGGATGGGGAAGAGAGATCCCACAGGAGGAAAGGGAGATGGGGAAGAGAGATCCCACAGGTGGATGGGGGATGGGGTGAGGAGATCCCACAGGAGGAAGGGGGATGGGGAAGAGAGATCCCACAGGTGGATGGGGGATGGGGAGGAGAGATCCCACAGGAGGAAAGGGTATGGGGAAGAGAGTTCCAACAGCAGGAAGGGATGGGAAAGAGAAATGCATAGAAGGAAGGGGATAGGGAAGAGAGATCTCACAGGAGGAAGAGGAATGGGGAGGAGAGATCTCACAGGAAGGGTGGGGGGTTTGGAAAAGACATCCCACAGGTGGATGAGGAAAGAGTAATAGAGAGCCCACAGGAGGAATGGGGATGGTGGCTATATTCCAAAGAATGGAAGGGAGATTGGAATGAGAGGTCCCACAGGAGGATTCCAAGTGTAAACGATAATCCTACAAGACGAGAGGACGCAGACAATTTTTTGTACGTGTGTGTTGTGTCTGAACAGAGGCCCAGAGGAGATGCGCCCTCGCTCTTTGCGTATCTGGAAGTGAGCAAAGTCACACACGGGGAAGGGCAGGGGAGGACAATCTCACAATGGTATTTCTTTCCTTCTCACTGGGACAGTCTGCTGACGGTCTCTTGTCCCTCAACGGGAAGGGGGTGTGAATCTCTGACCCACCTGCTGCAGTCAGTGTTGGTCTGGGTGTCAGTAACAGTGAGAAGGAACATTGTCAAGGGACGTGTCACAGGCAGCGAGAAACACGGTCATTCCTGTGATTTACTACCATTAAACCAATGGTCATTGTTCACTGATCTGATGAAGTCTCCAACATCCCTTCACAAGGATCCACATAACCCTCCCGTCCTTGGGGAATTACTGACTGATCCCCTGGGCATTTGTCACAATTCTTCACAATCTGATTTACTACAAATTTACCGAAATCCCTTTACATTGAAACAAGATAATGGAACAGTTTCACAGTTCGGAGTGAGAGACAAACCAAGTTACCTCAACTCCTGGCACTTGTGCAGCCCGGGTCCCAGCTGCTGGATTCCTTCACACTGAATGTGGCAGTCCTGCAGGTCGAGGTGTTTTATTGCATCACAGAGTCCGATGACATGAGACAGGACCGCGCAGTCCATCGGGGTCAGTGTCATTCCACGGAATGAAAGTTTTTCCACAGATCCCAGAGCGGCCTGAGCCAGTCCACGATTCTGAGACTCAAACAGGTAGTGCAATGTGTTCAGGAGGCTCCTTTTACCAGCTTCACTCCAAGTGTTTCCACTCTGGCGTTTAACCTCCTCCGTCACCCAGTCAATCACCCGGCAGGTTGTTTGATGAGGAAATGGACCCAGAAACTCCTCCAGGCCCCGAGCTGTCATTGGGGAGGAGAGACCAGCAACAAAACGGAGAAATACCTCAAATCGCCCATCTGTTGTGTTGTGGGCTTCAGTGAGGAATTTCAGGATATCCCCGGAATGTGGATTCAGGAATTGTGCGACTGCAGCTACAAACTCTTGGATGGTGAGGTGTGGGAATGTGTAGACCACGCTTTGGGCAGAATCCTCTCTCTCCAAAAGCTCCATCAGGAACCCAGACAGGAACTGGGAAGGCTGCAGATTGTACTTGCTCAAATCTCCATCTGTAAACACAATCTTCCTCTCGGACACTCCTCTGAAGGCCATCTGACCAACCCTGAGTAACACATCACGGGGGTTCTCAATCTCACGACCATGGTTTTTCAGGATGTTGTAAATATAGTAGGAGTACAGTTGGGTGATGGTCTTGGGAACTCGCTGTGGGTCCCTGACTCTTTGTGTGAAGAAGGGGCCCAGTGCCAGAGCGAGGATCCAGCAGTAGGAGGGGTTGTAGCTCATGGTGTACAGGATCTCATTCTCCTTCACATAATTGAAAACAGCTTCGGCCACCGTCTGATCTTCAAAATACCTGATAAAATATTCCTTCCGTTCCTCACCAACAAATCCCAGGATTTCAGCCCAGACACTGATATCGGCCTTTTCCAATAAATGTAACGCAGTGGGGCGGGTGGTCACCAGCACTGAACACCCTGGGAGCAGCTTGCCCTGGATTAAACTGTACACAATGTCAGACACTTCGCACCACCACTCGGGATCTGGACACTGGTGCTTGGGTTCTGTATCTCTCCGACTGTCAGCAAAATCGATTCTGTGTTTGAATTCATCCAAACCATCAAATATAAACAGCAATCCCTCTGGGTTCTTCCAGACCTCTCTCAGGATATTCCCAAAGTAAGGATACTGATCCAGAATCAGTTCCTTCAGGTTTATTCTGCAGTTAATGGTGTTTAAATCCCGGAATTTGAAACTGAAGACAAACTGGAATTGTTGGTATATCTTCCTCTCGGCCCAGTCGTAAACAATCTTTTGTACCATTGTTGTTTTCCCGATCCCTGGGACTCCGGCCACTGCTGCGGACATCCCTGATTTGTTTCTAAAGATAGATCTTTTCAATTTCTGAACAAAACTCCTCTTGAATAACTGATCAGTCCGGATTTTTTCTAGCTTACCACGGAGACCTTTTTCTCTCCACTCCTCGTGTTCTCTGCCTCTTGCCAGGAGCTCATGTTCCACCAGTGTCCGATCTCGAACAGTAGAAATGACCGTGAGCTCAGCGTATCTATCAACCAGCTGGAAAACCTTCACCTTCTCCCTCATCAGGATCGTGTTCACTCTCAGTGTTTCAGTTTGTGTCCGCAGAGTCTCCATGTGTTTCCTTCGAACATCTTAGGACAGACAGAAATAGGTTGTCAATGCCTGACCTGATGAACATGGAGCATGCAACATATTTTCTTTAAATAAAAAAATTCTTGTGAAAGACATTGTTTGGGTGAAATTCGGAGATCAGAGATTAAAGTGTCTGAAACTGAACAACGGCCCAGAAACATTTCTGATCTGATTCAGATCCGCTGTATCCACTCTCCCCTCTGTTGGTAGTTTGCAGATTCCCCGGTGTTCCAGCGAGCAACAAGTGCACACGTGATTCGGGAGAGGAGAGTGTTGTGTGGAGCGGGTGGTTTCACTGCTTTCACTGCTCAGCTTCTGCTGAACTGTGCAACCCTACAGAGGGTAACAGTGGGGGGGGGGGCATTTACTTGCTCTACTGACTTTTACTTCTCTCACAATGGAACCCATGTTCTTGACACTCCTTTAGGATTAAACTGTCAGTACTGAGCCACAGAAAAGGAACATAATTTCAGTTTCCTTTTCCAGGCTGAGCTTGTCACGATGTGACACACCCCGCACTGGTCTACAGTCTCTAATTCTCCGAGGAGCTGGTACATGAACCCAGGCAATTCCCCGATGATGTGCGGAAGAGCAGGAAGCTGAAGAGGATGGCAGCGGTAATGGGGAACTCTAAAGTCAGGAGGACAGGCAGGCGATTCTGTGGACACCGATGGTACTTTGCCTCTCAGGTGCCATTGTCTGAAATGTTTCTGGACGCGTCCAGAATATCTTGAGAAGGGAGGCTGAGCAGCCAGAAGTTGTGACAAACATTGGTAACAACAACGTAGGGAAGAGAAAAGGGAGGAGGTCTGGAAAACAGAACACAGGGGGTTAGGAAAAAAGCTGAGGAGCAGGAACTCAAAAGTAGTGATCTCAGGATTGCTGCCTGTACCACCCGACAGTGGCAATAGGAATAGAATGAGGTGGCAGAAAAATGTGTGGCAGAGCATTTGGAGCAGGGGGCAGGAATTCAGGTTTCTGGATAATTGGGACCACTTCCGGGGTAGGTAGGACCTGTACAAAAGGCACGGGTTGCACGTTAATCCGATAAGGATCAATATTCTTACGGGCAGATTTACTGGGGCTGTTAGGTGTTTTAACCTGAAATGGCAGGGGGACTGGAACTAGGATGATAAAGCTGTGGATGAACCAGCAGTTTTACAAGTAGATGATGGGTTTAACATGAATGTTAGGGTGGACAAGCCAATGACTGGGTTCAAATACAGACGGAGCAAACTGTTAAATTGTACCACATCGACAACATTCAAAAGGGTGGAGATGCAGGACTAAACGCATTATATTTAAATGCACTCAATATTCAGAATAAGGTGGACGAACTTTTGGTGCAATTAGAGATTGGTCGGTATGATGTCGTGGGCATCACTGAGTCGTGGCTGAAAGAAGACCATAGCTGGGAGCTTAACGTTAGAAGATTTACGTCTTATCGAAAGGACAGGCAGGAAGGCATAGGCGTTGGTGATGTGGCTGTGCTGGTTCGAGGTGGAATCACATCTGCAGAAAGAGGTGACATAGGGTTAGAGAATGTTGAAGCTTTGTGCGTGGAGGTAGGAAACTGTAAGAGTTTAAAAAAAAGCTTTATGGGGATCCTATATTGGCCTGAAAATAGCGAATGTGTGGGGTTGAGATTGCAAAGTTGAGTTGGAAAAGGCATGTGTTAAAGCCAATGACGCAGTTGTAATGAAGGACTTCAATGTGCACGGGGAATAAGAAAATCAAACAAACGTCAGGAATCAGATTGCAAGAGAGGGAATTTATTGAATTCCCACGAGATAGGGTTTCAGAGCAGCTTGTGCTTGAGACGACGTCTTTGATTGGGTGTTGTGTAATAGCCCTGATCTGATGAGGGAGCTTAATGTAAAAGAACCATTAAGAGATAGTGATCATAATATGAGTGAATTCATAATACAGATTGAGAGGGAGAGGCATAACTTACAGTATCAGTATCGCAATGGAATAAAGCGAATTACAGAGGCAGGAAAAGATGAAATATGAGAGCAGAAAAGCCAATAATATAAAGCAGGATAATAAACACTTTTTTCAGTTATATAAAGATTAAAAGAGAGGTGAGAGTCCATGCTGGAACACTGGAGAATGTGCACTCTGCATATATCTTCACTGTTCCAGACGCTAGCAGCATGAAGTGGTCTGCGAGTGACAGGCAGTAGGAGTGAGTGCCATTGCTATTACAAAAGAAAAACATCTCGGCAACTCTTAAGGTGCAAAGTCACCTGGGCCAGATGGACTACGTCCCAGAGATCTGAGAGAGGTCGCTGAAGGGATGACGGATGGATTGGTCATGATCTTTGAAGAATCACTTGATTCTGGCATGGTCCCGGAGGACTGGAAGATTGCTATTGTCACTCTACTCTTTAAGAAGGGAGGAAGACAAAAGAAGGGAAATTATAGGCCAGTTAGCCAAACCTCAGCGACTGGGAAAGAGTTGGAGTCTCTTATTAAGTTTGAGGTTTCGATGGACTTGGAGACTAATGACAATATAAGTTAGCATGGTTTCTGTTGGAATTCATCCTGGAAGTAAGAAGCAGGGTGGACAAAGCAGTCAGTGGATGCCATTTACTTGGATTTTCAGAAGGCATTTGATAAGCTGCCACACATGAGTCTCCTTAACCAGATAAAATCTATGGCGTCACAGGAGAGATACTGGTTTGTGCAGCGGAATTGCTGACAGGCAGCAGACAGCGAGTGGGAATAAAAGGGGCCTTTTCTGGTTGGCTGCCAGTGTCCGGTGGTGTTCCGCACGGATCAGTATTGGGACCGCTGACTTTCAGATTGTTTATCAATGATTTAGATGATTGAATGTATGTATTTGTGGCAAAGTTTGCGGATGATACAAAGATAGGTGGAGGGGTCGGTAGTGCGATTGCAACAGGACTGAGACATATTAGAAAAATGGGCTAAATGTGGCAGATTGAATACAGTGTTGGAAATGTATGATAATGCATTTTGGTGAAAGGAGCGGACTATTAACTAAATAGGAAGAAGTTCCAAGAATCAGAGGTGCAGAGCGACTTCAGAGGGACATCGGAGCCTCGAGCAAAACTCACAGAAGATTAGTTTAAAGGTCGAGTCTGTGGTAAAGGTGGCAAAAAAGAGAATCGAATATAAATGCTGAGCCTTTACAAGACTGTATAGTCAGGCTGCACTGCAGGTGTGTTGTCAACAGCTTTTCAGTACCTCTGAAAAGATGTGTGGTCATTAGAGAGAGTCCCGAGGAGATTCAGGAGGATGATTCCGGGAATGAAGGAGTTAACATATGGGGTGTGTTTTGGCAACTTTGGGCCTGTACTCACTGGAATATTAAGGAATGCAAGGGAATCTCTTTTAAACCTGCAGAATGTTGAAAGGACCAGATAGGGTGGATGTGGAAAGGATGTTTCCTGTGGCAGGTGCATCCAGAACTAGGGGCCAGGGCCTCAAAATTGAGGGGCGATCCTTTACAACAGGTAAGGAGGACTCTTTGAGCCAGAGAATAATGACTGTCTGTAAGGCTCTGGCTCAGACTGCAGTGGAGGCCGAGTCCATGGATGTAATGAAGGCAGAAGTTCCTGATCGGTCAGGGCATCAAAGGATATGGCGAGAAGGCAGGTGTATGGTGTTGCGTGGAATCGGGGATCAGCCATGATGGAATGGCGGAGCAGACTGAATGGCTGAATGGCCGAATTCTGCTCCCATGTCATGTTCGTATGGAGGAATAACAACAAATCTCGGCTCCACTTTGGATCAGAGGTGCGAGATTTCCCTTGCTGGAGTTGGATGTTCCAATTGGAATGGTTTGGCTTCAGTTTTGTCAAATCTCCAGATACTCGGCCCCACAGAAAAGGTGTTGTGACAAATGCAAATTGCTTCGTGTCCTCCAGCCACAGCAACAAAACCTGTCTCTCAGACTCTAACAGTCACTAAACAGGCCTCTAAAGAGATGTATTCAGACTCTCAGAGTGAAATAACAACAAAAACCTGTCTCCCAGACTCTGACAGTCTCTAAACAGGCCTCTAAAGACACGTATTCAGACTCTCAGAGTGAAATAACAACAAAAACCTGTCTCCCAGACTCTGACAGTCTCTAAACAGGCCTCTACAGACACGTATTCAGACTCTCAGAGTGAAATAACAACAAAAACCTGTCTCCCAGACTCTGACAGTCTCTAAACAGGCCTCTAAAGAGATGTATTCAAACTCTCAGTGTGAAATAACAACAAAACCTGTCTCCCAGACTCTGACAGTCTCTAAACAGGCCTCTACAGACACATATTCAGACTCTCAGTGTGAAATAACAAGAAAAACCTGTCTCCCAGACTCTGACAGTCTCTAAACAGGCCTCTAAAGAGATGTATTCAGACTCTCAGTGTGAAATAACAACAAAAACTGTCTCCCAGACTCTGACAGTCTCTAAACAGGCCTCTAAAGATACGTATTCAGACTCTCAGAGTGAAATAACAACAAAAACCTGTCTCCCAGACTCTGACCGTCTCTAAACAGGCCTCTAAAGAGACGTATTCAGACTCTCAGTGTGAAATAACAACAAAAACCTGTCTCCCAGACTGACAGTCTCTAAACAGGCCTCTAAAGAGACGTATTCAGGCTCTCAGTGTGAAATAACAACAAAAACCTGTCTCCCAGACTGACAATCTCTAAACAGGCCTCTACAGAGACGTATTCAGACTCTCAGTGTGAAATACAGACTTTCAGATTTCCGTTCCATCACTTACCTTTCAGATGTTTGGGCACTTCAGAGAAATCCCGCTCAGTGTCCATGTAGGCGAACTGGCCGTCACCTGTTCAAACAGATTTACCTGCATGAAGTCTGTTCTGTGTAATACTGTAAACTCATCAGCATTTACATCTGTAACACACAGTGTATTGTACACCGTACCTCGCTCCCGTATTTCATTCAATATTCTGCTCAGCTTCGGTAAATGGTGGTGCAGTTTCACAAAGGATTCCCACATCACCTTCCGGGCCCCGGAGCCTCTCTCCATCACCAGATCCAGGAGGAGTTTGGAAGCGCCCGCTCGGTTTCCCTTCTTCGCGAGCTCAGTCACGCTCTGTAATGAACAATGGGGAATATATTGAGGAACGGAGGGATGGGTTCAAATCTACCCTGAACATGGACAGACCCAGCACATTCTGCTCGTCACAGATCACTGACAGCAATTGTTCGCAGCAGGAAAAAGAAATTAAAAGAAGTTAGCATGGCCAATGATGACTTTCTGAACGCCACAGATTGCGGGGTACTTATCCACTTGGCAAGGTTTAAACAGAGCAGTCATAGTGTGAGTGAGCCAGAGATAGAGTAGGTTATTGATGCTTTGTGTCAGAGAGGGTTCATTGAGGAGAGGCGGAGGCTTGGGTTGATCTTGGGTAATATTTCCCTTCTCTTTTTCACGGATAGAACAGTGGGAAAGCCAGGCAGGATAGTGGGATGCTCTTCCTACAGGATGCGGCAAGACAGGGAGACGTTCAGTGTCCCCGATAACTACACCTTCAGGAATTTCATCCAGCTGCAGCTTAACACAGACTGTGCTGAGGAATCGGAGCTGGAGCTGGGTGAACTCAGGATCATTCCGGAGGCTGAGAGATTGACTCAGGCTATACAGGGAGGGAGCTGTACACAAGGCCCGGAACACAGGGAACTGGGTGACTGTCAGGAGGGGGAAGGGAACAGGCAGCCACTACAGGAAACTCTTTGTAACAGGGATACGGCTTTCTGTTTCGGGGTATGGCCTCGCAGAGGAAAGCCACGGTGATTATGCCTCTGGCTCTGAGTTTGGCTTTGTGACTCGGAAGGGATGAGAAGTGCTGAGATGCACTGACGGGGAATACAATGATCAGGAGAATAGACTGGAGATTCTATTTACGAGAACAGGATTTTTGGATGGTGCGTTACCAAGGTCAGTGATATCTCGTATCGACACTGAAACTTCCTTAAGGGCAGGATGAGCAGGTCTTGGTCCACGTTGGTACCAATGCCAAGAGTAGGAAGTGTGATGAGATACTGCAAAGTGATACAGATCCAAAATTTCTTGAAAGTGTTATCGAAGGTAGATGGCGTTGTAAAGCTTTTTGGACATGGGGCTTCATAAATCAAAATATTGAATACAGACGTTGGGATATTATGTCGAAGTTGATGTTTCAGAGGCTAAATTGAAGCAATGTGTACATCTACCTCCTGAAAGGATATCAATAAGATTGAACAAATGCAGAATAAAATACAGATTGTTACCAGGAGTTGAGGATCTAAGATATAGAGGAAGTGTGAATAGGCTAGGACATTATTCCATAGAGTGTAGGAGGACCATGAGAGATGTGAAAGAGATATGCAAGTTTATAAAAGGTATACAGAGAGTTATTGCGAAAATGCATTTATTACTGAGGTTGAGTGAGACTGGAATTAGAGATCATAGGGTAATGATGACAGGTGAAAGGCAAAATGAAGGGGAACCTGTTCACTCAGAGGTTGCTGAAGAGCGCGGAACGTGCTGCCATCTTAATTAGTCGATGTACATTCGAGTTGATTATTTAAGATCAGTTTGGATAAGTTCATTCAATGGGGGAGTTTTGGATATCTCCAGTCCGGGTTCAGATCAATGGGACTAAGCAGATAATAGGTCGGTGTGGGCTAGATGGGCAGAAGAGCCTGTTGCTGTACTGTAGTGTTTGATGACTATGACTAGGTGAAACTATGGCCGGGCCACTGTTGATTTTTGCCAGGGTAATCCCTGGTGAACCGCAGCAGCTTCACCCTTCACTGCCAGGCTCCACGAGGGGTCCAGTGCCAGCCAACAGCTGGAAACTGGCAGTGAGGAGCAGCCAGCAAACTCAGGACTATTGTGTATGTGTGACAGACCAAAGCCGACCGGTGGTAATGTTGAGTAAGAAGTTTAGACTGAAATTATCAGCTGCCTCACGTGGAATGTCGTGTTCAGTATGGTGTCTGGCTCTTCACTAATATTAATTCTGGGTGGTAATAGGTGAACGCACTCCAGTAGCACTGGGACCATTAGAAAGCTGTTTTCTTGTAATTCTATGTTAGCTGTAGATGTTTGGAATATTTTCAGTGGCACTAATGTTGCACTTCCCATGTTAACAGTATATGCTATGGTAATTACAAACTCAAATTGGAAGTCACAAGGAACAGAAGGTAACAGAACCATGAGGCATGTTGGGATATTGATCAAAAAAAGGGTCAGCAGTTCAAATGAGAGACGACAGTCAGTGTTGAACTGACGATGGGGTTGAAGGTAGACTGAGAATGAGCTGAGAAATAAGTCACTATATATTTGATTTGTGGGAAACCCGTGGGTCATCAGGAGAACGTAGACTGGTCAGTGGCCATTAAGGTCGAACATTGGGAACATGATGTGATGAGTGGTGTTGAGTGGTTATCTGTCCACTTGCAATGTCCGTCAAGTGTCACATCACTAAATTCACCAGTCAATCATTGCCTGTATCCTAATCTGTCTGTAAATGAATGTGATCAGAAAACTGGAGAGAAGGTTGTGTTGGTTAATAAAAGTTCAGGGTTTTTCGCAGATGAAAACTCTTTTCTTGATGTTGACCACAAGCAGTACAGGATTTTTACAGCCCAGAGGTGTCGTTACACCCGTTCTGTCGGTTTGTGATAGATTCAGTAGAATATACAGTCAGTGTATGTCCCTTCCACTTACGTGATACTCCTGCCCGGTGAAGTGATCCTCGCCCATTAACATGAAGCTGACTCCCTCCACGCCCTCCTTAATCGCCTGCTCCAGTCGCTCCATGTAGAATCTCGTCAACCGAAACAGTTGGTGATCGTCACAATTTGACAGGAAGGCGGAGATGGCGGAGTTCAGATCTGTAGTCGGTCATAGAACATAAAATAGTAGATGTACCATGCGTATGCGGACACGATGCCATTTTAAACCAATCCCATTTTCAGGAACACGGTCAATGTCCCCCGTTCCCGGCCTACTCATGAGTTCAAACGCCTCTCAGACGCTGCTGAGTATCTGTTTCCAGTCCAACCCTCGGCAGCTCATTCCAGACACCGATCACTCTCTGTGGAAAACCTGCATCGTAAATCCCCTTTAAACTTTACCATCTAAACAGACCTGTTACCTCAGGTTTTTGTGGTGAAACTCGTCTACACCCTCTACAGACCCTCCACATCATTCTCGATTTGCGCACAATACTGAAATTGTCTCTTAACCAACGCGTATCCAGTTACAGTCTAACTTTAACAAATACCTCAACTCATCGTTAGCACACTACCAATTGTGTTGCCACCTTAAGGGAGCTGTGCACACCCATCACAGGACCCGACAGTACATCAATCTTATTATCAGTCCCAACATTCACCGTGCACATTGCTCGCGAATTTGACCTCTCAAAATGCAACTTCTCACATTTGCCTGAATTATCTGTACTTGGTGACTCTCTGTTCCTATTTCTAACTGGATGCCGAACACTTTAACAACAGTCCCAAATTTATTCATCTCCTCCAACTCTGTAAATCAACGAATAAGTCCACCCAGTACATCATATGATTAACCTATTTGATTCACACACAAGACGCATGGCGAAACAGTGATCCTTGCGAACACTACCAGTCGCAGACCTTCAGCCAGAACAACGCTCCTCTCGTGCTGACTCCATTTTATGTACCCAAGGCGACTTTGAAATCAACTTACAGATTCTCAGCCCGAAACATTGAAGGTTATTTTTTCTCTGTAGGTGCTTCCTGACCTGCTGAGTTCCTCCAGCATTTTGTACGATGCCCTCTCCACTTATTATTTTGTTTTACTTTAATCCTATTCGCCAAGAGCATTTCATTGCTTCAGTAGCCACCCCCCCCCCGGCCCCAGATTCCCTGTGTACAATTTCTCTTGTTCACTGTCTTCTGCCCCCAGCCCGTCCTCCCTCAATATAACGTCCTTTAACTCGGCCACAGAAAACAAACACCGGGAACTCCCCTCACCTCCATTGTACAACAACCCGTTAATCTGGGGAGAATTCACCATTGCCCTTCCAAACAGAAAACACCTTCTGTTTCTCTCACTGGCTGTCGGAGGCATTTCCCACATCAGGGCGTACCAAATGCTGACAGAAATTCTATCTGTTCCTTTGACTGTTACATTGCCCGCTGTTGTATTCCTATCTGAGTGTTACCCACTCCCACCTTATTCAGGGGCTCCTTCTCCTTTCACTCCGGTGAAGATCTGTGTGGTGAGCAGAGCGATTCGATCATTCCCCTCGTTAGGTCCCTGCGCTGGACCTAGTGAATTGTTCCAATGCTCATGGACTCCTTACCAGTTGGAACAATGACTCCGTTTGATGGTACTTTCTTTCTGCCCTTTTATCGGCCAAGTTTATCCCTCTGAATTATTGATGATTTGACTACACGTGTACCATGATGACAGATTTAATGAGAAAGAGCCCAGTGAACATACCTGTGTCCATTCTAACTCTGACTGACTTTGGTTGATTGTCGCTTGCTTGTCTGACGTCCGGGTGGAAGAAAGCCTCACCTGCTGGCAATGACCTGAATTACACAAATAAAAACGTATGATTCAGTTCCTCTGTCCTTCAAATTTAAAACATTTTTGTAAGGTCACTGCTCACTCTCCAACATTCCAGACAGTAAATGGAGATTGGTACAAAGACCTTCAACTGAACACAAATTTCAAGAAGATAGCAAGGAAATATAAGGAAACTTACTTAAAGGAGCGATGCATTGAAGCTGAAGAAGCCAACAGAATTGGAAAAAAGAAGAGATCTGTTGCAGAAGAATTGAGATATCATAGGAACATTTCATGTAAAATGAGCATAGGAAAAGACAAACAAGGGAAGGACCTTACAGAAGCAAAGGGCATCAAAGGGAGTTGGCAGGAACACACAGAAGAATTGCAAAAAGATCCAACAGTGAAGACATTAGCAATGACTCCCTCATCGATCTAGAGCCAGACATTCTGGAAAGCGAAGTCGAATGGGTGATAGAAAACATTGCCAATAATAAGGCTGCAGGATGTGACAGGATTTCAGTAAAATTGTTGAAATTTCTAAAAGGTGATGCTGTAAAAGTGTTGCATGCAATTTTCCAGCAGATCTGGGAAAATATAAACAACAATGACTTTTAGGCTGGATTAAGATCCGTTTTTATCCCAAAATCCAAGAATGGAAATGTCAAGTATTCACGTGCTAGAAAAGTAATGCTAAAGATTATGCAAGCAAGACCCTAGCAATATATGGAACACGAACTGCCAGATAGAAGCTGCTTTTAGAAGAGGCAGAGGTACCAGAGACCAAATTGCTAACCTATGCTGGATAATGGAGAAATCGCGAGAATTTCAGAAAAGTATTTATCTATGTTTTATTGACTACTCTAAATCCTTCAGCAGTGCGGTCCATAATATACTATGGCAAATACTTAAAGAAATGGGAATACCTGGACATCTGTTCTGCCTTATGAGAAATTTGTACAAAGATCAAGAAGCAACAGTTGCCAGACACAGAACAACAAATTGGTTCAAGATTTGGAAAGGAGTATGACCAGTCTGCATACTGTCACCCAGCTTATTTAATCTATTTGCTGAACATATGAGGAATGCTGGTCCAGGCGACTCAAAATGTTGCAGTGAAAATTTCCAGACAGAATATTAACAACCTCAGATATGCAGGTGATACGATTCTAATGGCTGAAAGTGAGGAGGATCTGAAGAAGCTTCTAATGAAAGTGAAAGAAGAAAGTTGAAAGCTGGCTTCTTGCTCAATATTAAGAAGACCAGCCAGTCCTATTAACTTTGTGGTACTAAATGGAAAGGAAGTGGAAGCAGAGACGGATTTTTTCGTCCCTGGTTCAAAGATGTCTATAGATGGTAACGGTGATAGCCTTTTCAAATTTATTGGGTAGGAGAGCTATTTTGTTGCATTGGAAGGATCCTAATCCACCTACTGTTTTTTTCTGGCTCTCCTCCATTATGTTTTGTTTAAACCTGGAGAAAATTAGAAGTCGGACGTTCGATACATCTTTCAAATTTGAACAAACCTGGCCACCTTTCATTCAATATTTTCAGAAGATCTAATTCCTTATCTTTTTTAATTTTTTTTTTAGTTTTTTTCTTTCTTTTCTTTCTCCCTCCGTGAAGTTTCAGATTTGACCAGAAGGACGCTTTCTTCTTTTTTTGTAATCTTGTCCTCAAGTGGACTGCCCAATTCCCCCCTTTTTTTTGTTTTAGTTTTTAGTTTGTTTAGTGTTTTTTTTTCTCTCCTATAAAGAGAACATTTCCAGTCTTTTTTTGTATGAATTGTCAAGAGGAGTTGTGGTTCTCTGTTTATATATAATAGCCTAATATTATATTACACATGATTTTGACAGTGTATATCATTTTCTTTGTTTGTACGTTTATTCTATAATGTATTTGATATAACTTCACCTCTGATTCGTATCTATTCATATAAATTTTTTAATCAATAAAGAAAGATTGAAAATGATGGTAAATGCAGCGTATTAAACGGCGCTTACTTCTGGGGAGGGTAGTAATGGCAAATTTAGATAAAATACTGAAGTGCAGAGACATAACATTGTCTACGAAGGACCGCAGAGTCAAGTATATAGTATTTCCAGTTGTGATGTAAGGCTGTAACAGCTGGAGTATTAATAAGGCTGAATACAAAATAATCAACGCCTCTGAACTTGGATGTTGGGGGAAAGTGTTCGCTGGACAGCAAGAAGATCCAACAAGTCAATACTTGGAGAAATACGCCAGACTGCTCACGAGGAAGCTTGAAAAGCTCAGCTATTTTGATCACATCATGAGGGGACAGGATTCCTTAGAGAAGACTCTCATGTTCGGTAAAACAGAAGGCAAAAGAAGGAGAGGATGACTGAGGCTACGATGGATAGATAATATTAATCAGAAAATGCCTATGCCCTTGGGGTATCTTAGAGAGGCAGTTTCCAGCAAGGAGGCTTTGTGTGCATTAACGCGGTTGTATTTGGCTGTGTTCATGTGTTTTCATGTATGTTTTGAATTACTATTAAACTTGAACATAAATTGGACAATGATTGTATCATAAACAAAAAAAAAGAATGGATATAGATGTTTTCAGTCAATAACAGACTTGTTGCATTTTGTCCCTAATGCAGACAGGGAGCAACCATACTCCAAGCATCTGACCACACAACACCCACTGGGACAGCCTGCTGGCCCGAGGTGGGTCTGTTTACTCCGCCGTTTAAACCCAGAGACCTCAAACAAAAGGCAGCCACCGGGTCCCTCCAGCCCACCGTGTCAGATAGTAAGATCGTGACTTGCTGTCAAAATCACCCCGACTCCGCACTTGCAGGCAACACTTTATCGGTGTCCACTAAAAATATGCTGAAGTCTTCTCCATCCTTGCTCATACTGAGGAGATAAATCCCCTGAACTCCCACTTCAATCCGTCGCCCTTACAGCTCCGCCAACTGATTGTTAAGGAAACCCCTTAATGACGAAACCCATATCCCCATTGGTTGGTATACTAAATTGGTATTTGGTGTCACCAATGAGAGACAAGTAAATGTCACGTCACTTCACGAGAGATACCGGGCACGCGCAGCATGCTGAAATCGTCTCAACATCAGCCGAAACTGACGAAGCTCCGCGAGAGGGCGCGCGGTAGATGGGGAGACTGTAGAGTCAGTAACAGGGAACGGGGAGCGCGTCCCTCGGTCCCGTACCGTGCGGACCAGCTCACCGATTGTGTCATGGTCGATCTGCAACCTGCTGGGATACAACATTAACACACAAATCTTGATGTATATACTTAATCAATGTATGATTTCTTTTCACTTGAACTTACATTGGCTTACACTAATTAAACTGTCAGAATTTTTCTAATCAACACACCAAGTGCATAAGTAGACCACTCGGCCTACCGAACATGCTGCTGATCCGATTTAAACTTTCGTTACGCATTCTCCCATGTTCATTTCGATAATACTTCAAAGCCACTCTTTATAGACAAACAGAGCTTTGAATGGAATCAAAGGCTTTAATTTCTCTGGACAGTGAGTAGAAAGAGTTCCTAACTCCCGCGATCAATACTGGCAAAAGAATAGGAGGGTGAGAGGGTGAGTGGGGGGGGGAGGGGAAACTGTTGCTGCGATGCCCTCTCCACAGCCAATCTTTCCACAGGCTCTCTGAACATTGCATCTACCTTTATATCAACTCCTCCATCATCTGATCCAACACGCTGCTTCCCATACTGAGGTTAAACCGACTCCGGCAGCTCTAGTAGTCCTGGCTGCAAGTACATTCGTTCAACTCAAGTACAGGTATAACCCATGGCTTTGATACAGGATTAAATTGGAACATAACTTAATTATAAAACCTATTTCTGCTTAATCACAGATTCATAGGTTCTGAGAACTTATTAGCAGAAAAGTGTTTGATTAATTTAAGTATATGTAAATTATTGGTTGACATTTGCTAGTTCAGACTGAATGAAATGCGGTGCCGGGACATCTGACTTCCAGAGGGATTGCTCTTAACAGAGGCTTGCAAGGCGATATACTCGAGGGCAAGTATATCATTGCAGCTTGCAATAGACAGAGGAGTCAACGACATGTTGCTGCAGTTCATGGTAATTCCACAGTTCCGCAATCACTACAGCAGGAAACGACTGCGGCATCTTATAAAGGGAGGAAATTCTCAAAGCATGTTGAGATTATTATGACGTAACACAGACAAGCAAGGAAACATGAGGAGTGACAAGTTTAAATGAGCAAACGATATGAGGGAATGTGTGTGGCTTCACAGAGCTGATGCTGACAGCTCATTAGCAGATCTGTGATTATTGCAACTGGCATAACTGCTATTTCTCGGTGTATTCAGTCTCACTCCAGCTATTTCCTATCTTCCTTGGTACAGAAATGTTATGTCTAAAGGAACAGTGTTTGGTTAAGTGAGACTCACCAAACTTTCTCCTGACTGAGTCAATGGAAACTCCGAGTCAGAAGAGTTCTGTTGAATTGATGATCTCCGTCCTCGGGCTGGTTCACTTGTTGCTGTTCCCTCGTTTTCAGTTGTGGGCGTTTCTTCCAATAAACTTCTCACCGCAGGTCTAACTTCAATGAAAGAAGGAATGAAGTATGTTACTAAAACAAACGAGAACAAAGCATTAACCTGAAATTTCAATTCTGAACGCATATGTCATGATCCGAGTGAAGAAATCTGTAACTGTCCCTCAGACTTTACAAAGCCTGACATGGGGTACAAAGGAACACAGACAAAATGCTGGAGGAACTCATCAAGCCAGTCAGCATCTGGATGTCAATGTTCCTCTCTTCCAGCTGCTTAGTTCCTCCAGCATTTTGTGGGTGTTGCTTGGATTTCCAGCATCTGAAGATTTTCTCTTATTTGTGATGGAATACAAGGAAGTCATCATTCAGTCATGATATAAGATACAAGTCATAATATATAACAGGAGAATTATCTGATAAAGTCATTCTAGTCTGTTCCATAATCAATCATGGAGGATTACTTTCCAACACCGTATTCTTGCTTCCTGCTATAATTCTCAACCTATTTAGCAAGCCAGAACATGAATAAAACCAGCGATCGCCTCCATCACATTTTCAAATTCCACAGATCAAACAACCTTTGGCTGAAGTAATGTCTCTCATCTCAGTTTTAAAGTGAAGCTTCTTTATTCTGAGGTGGCACTCTCAGATCCCAGACTCTCCGTCTAATCCAGACATACTCTCCATTCCCAATGTATCCGGGCTTGTTGTAATTCAGTTGGTAAATAATCACCCCCGCCCTAATTTCAACCCCACCCCCCCCCCCCACCAATCCTAGATTTTGAGGGAGGGGGTTGATTTACTCTTCAGCTGGTGTAGCACACCATTGTGGCCGAAGGGCCTGTTCCTGTGATGTACTGTTCCATGTTCTGTTCCATCTTCAGCGTCTTGAGTTTCTGTTCGACTCCCACTGGCCGATAGACAGTGAGGCGAAATTTGCAAACATGGATGGGACAATGAAGCCCCGGCTCCATTTCTACTGGTGGAACCACAAAAGAGCGTATTTAGAAACTTTTTCCTGTGAATGACGGAATGGAAACTCATTCTCTGTTTTGCTTCCCAAGGAACACTAGAACCAAACGTCTGAGCACAGAACAGAAATACTCGTTCAACATCTCATAAACCGGGGCAACTTCATCCCCACATCTATTTTACCTGGGTCAAAACGTGTGGGATCCCAGGCTCCAACCTCACAGGGACACAGCTCACACAGAGATCCATGCACACCTTTCCCACATCTCACTCAGGGTGGTGTAATCAGAGATATATATCACTGGGGTGGCTGGAAACAGGTTCTGGAGGTGCAACTGAACGGATGCATTGAGTCCCGGCATCACCACCTCAACCACTGCTGGAGCCAGACCAACGGTTCATCTGAGGTGATTCGGTGTAATATTTCCACAATACTGAGCAACCCTGGCCGGATGTATCTAGGAAGCGGGACAAGGCCATCAGTTCGGGGAAATTAACGGGACTCACTGCCCAACATCAGGTCTGTCCCCTCACCGATGAAAAATTGTCGTTCGCGTTTTCCTCTCCGGAATGAGCGATGGAAACTTGGTCTATTTGCCGCAGGCAGCTGTCCGTCACGCGGCTCCCCGCCGGCAAACCGTTTCAACACGAACGGAAAGAAAGCCACCGCTCATCTGGAGACTGGAGTATCTGCAAAGTGATAGTCATCAGAGCGGGGCGGGGCCTCTGAAGGAAAAACCCGCAGATGCTGCAGATCTGCATTTGAAATGGGAGTGACAAGCTGGAACGCATGATGTGGGGGGGGGGGTCTACCACCTGAACTGGTGACTCAGCTCCTCGCCCCTCACAAGCTGCCTGACACATTTTTCATATTATTTCATATTTACACCAACTACATTTAAAGCTTCCCTGTGTATCTTCCCCGTCCCTCTAGCTCCACACACGCCATCGCCCAGTGTCAGAGTTATGTGTTCATATCTCATTCCTGTCTGACACACAATTCAGACCAAAGCAGGAATTGTGCAAGTTTCATTCAAACCACTTCTATATTTATAAACACTAATATCTATTCACATTCCTCTGGAGACTTACTGGACAGGAACACTGAAACATCAGGTGAGAAACACCAGGAGGTGCTGTTTCTCACACAATCAACATGATTACGGCTGCTCTCCAATCTCAGCCATATGTTCCTCCTCGATTTCTTCGGTCGCCACACATCTGTAGATCTCTGTTTCCATCCAGGAAACAGGCTGGTGAATCTCTAAAACAAATTCTCTCCAACCACTTTGCTAATCCTCGATATAATTAATTTCCATCTTCTGCAGTCACGTATTGACAAAACCACTCACTTCCCACCCCCCGATACTATTTCCAACTCTCACCTCCCCCGTTATTTGTATCCACCTCACTCCCCAGCTCTTGCCCCATCGCCACTCCTCACCTCTTTTCTCTGACTATTTCCAGTCCACTCTTAGCCCAGAGGGAGGGTCTCGGACCAAAACGTTGACGGCCCATTTCCCTCCACAGATGCTGCACGACCCACTGAGTTCCTCCGGCAGTTTGTTATTTGGTTTATATAACCCGTGTGTGTATGGGGAGCTGGGTTTTACACCATATTCCAGGTACAATCTCAATAAAGCCCAAATGTTCAACTCTCCTTGGAGCTCTGGTGGTCTGTTACCCTGGTGATGAAGGAAGCAGAACTAACTGAAAATTGGAAATAAGGAACTCAACCTCGCATGCTCTGTTTCATTATGACAAAGATGAATACGGAGCTGTCAGCTATTTTGTAATATGGAAGCTAAAATTCCGTGGCTGGATTAACCTTGCCTCGAAGTGCATCAATTAAATCTGTTGGTAGTCCCATATCTACAGAACTTCCAGCAGTGCAGAAACTGGTCCAAAAATCGAAACACATTTGTTGAATGCGGCCTGTCTGTTACTAATGTCAGCTTTGGGATATTTAAAAATGGCATCACACAATGCATTGTGGTAATAGCCATTAAGTTTCCTTCCTTGTTCAGTTAAGTGGTTAAACGTTTCATCATATTCCTGTGTCTACAAATATCTTATAACTTCGATCATCCTCCGGCATTGATACAGGAGGAATTCAGATCCTGATGCTGGACAGTATGATGGAAGGGTGGGTTCCCAGATACAATTAAATGGATTGAGATTGTGACCTCAGGTTCTAGGCTCCCCTACTGTTGAAAAACATCTTGTCATCATCGACTCTATCCAGATCTCAGGATTTCATTGAGGTTCCTGTTCCCAGGGTCACCACCCCTCCATTGAGAACAGGCCCAGAGACACCAAAAGTTCGACATAGATAAAGGTTTGCAGACCAGAATCACTTGCAAACAATAACAAAATTTTCACGAATAACAGACAAAGTGGGAGTAGGATAAATTATTGAGATAACCTGTTATTTCCTCCCCGCCCCGCTAACAGTTAGGAAGTATCTTCTAAATATCAGCGTGCTTACCTACGCATTGAGCTGTAAGCGATGGGAGAGATCGTTTATGATATCTTTGCGCCTGTGTTTACTTGGGAGACAGATAGAGACTATAGAAATGAGGAAATCCAGTCAAGTCATGGATTGTGTACGGATAACACCACAGGTGTTTGCGGCCTTGAGGAGAATTAGGATGGATAAATCCCCAGGGCCTGACAAGGTTTCCCTCGGACCCTGTGACAGGCCGGTGCAGGAGGCCTGGCAGACACGGATGTTGCTGTCATTTAAGGAACTGTGTTACAGGGGCAGGTTGAACCGATTACAAATTGATACCTTGGAGAACATGAGAATCAGGAGAGATGCTCGCAGGGGTTCTCAGCCTTTTTTATGCTATGCGTCAACGGTGGGGCCTCTGGACCCCAAGTTGGGAAGCCCTGCTCGAGGTATACAAACCTATTGTGGTATAATTCAGGTGAATGCATGTATGCTATCAGCCAGCATAAGATCCCCCTCACTTCTCAGTCTCCCATTCTTTATCGAAAATAAAATAAAACTGAAACGTAACACCAGGCTCAAGGACAGTTTCCGTTCTGCTGTTAGAAGCGAAATGAATGTTCCCCAGTGTGATGAGATAGACCCCTGACCTCACAGTTTAACTAAATGTGACTTTGCACCATATATCTACCTGTACTCTACTTTCTCTGTGAACGTATTTAACCATTTATCACCTCAATGTACTGGTGTGATGTATTGATCTATATGGGTGATGGCAAAGACAGGATTTTCACTGTCCCTCGGTTCGTTTGTGAAAAAAAAACGAGATTCCCAATTTTAACCGTGTGTGACAGCCTGGGTAGCTCCTTTGGAAATTCTGGAGGGAGTGTTCACATTTCCGAGAAACTCAGATAAATGAAAAAAGTCTTAATTCTCGCATTAATAGGGCCATATATCGGGAAACATTGGCTGCATGTCGGCTAGCCATAGCAATGGAAAGAAGATGGAAATAAACTTCCCAGTCCCCCGGGAGGACGTGAGAGATCTGGATCTCACTGTCCTTTCTGAACGGGGAAAGATGGAACTACTCATACACGTGGAGGGGTCTCCAGAGCGATTGCTCTGGTTAAACTTCTCTGTCTGAAAGACTACAAAAAGGCAAAATGGCCGCTTTCAATGTGCTGTAAAACTATTGTCGACCCCAGGCATCGATCCAGGTGAAGTTTGGTTCCGACACCGGGCCGGGTGATGGAGATAAAGTTCCCCAGGTACAACTGAACGGATGGACTAGACCCGGCATCACCACCTCATCCCGCTCCTGTGACCCGAGCAACAGGGACTGAGCGGCGGCTCATCTCTTGCGGTTCGGCGTGAAGGTCCCACAACCCGGACCAACTCCGTTAGGGTTGCTTCAACACAGAAAGGACAGAAAACCCCCGCCCATCCGGGGACTGTGAAAGAGGGGGCGGGGCCACGAAAAACTACGTCCGGGACTTCACTGGACGGGAACACTGAAACATCAAGTGAGAAACAGCAACAGGTGGCCATTAAGCCATCTACTAGATGACGGCTGCTCCTCAATCTCAGACACATGGCCTGATTACCATTTCTTCGATCCCTTGGGTCTCCACTCATCTTCTGGCCTCTGTCCTTCACTGATCTTCATCTTCCTCCAGGAATCAGTCTGGTGAATCTCTATAACAAATACTCTCTAACCTCTTGGATAATCCTCCAAGGAATTAAATTCATTTCTGCAGCCCCGTGCTGCCCCAATCCCTCTCATCCCACCCCTGTCACTATTTCCACCTCCCCACCTCCCTCTTCTCCTGGATCCACCTCTCACTCCCCAGCTCTTGCCCCATCCCCACCCCTCACCTCTTTTCTCTGACTATATCCCGTCCACTCTCAATCCAGAGGGAGGGTCTCGGCCCGAGATGTTGAAGTCCATTTCCCTCCACTGATGCTGCCCGACCCTCTGAGTTCCTCCGGCAGTTTGTTCTTTGGTCTGTATAACCCGTATTTACGGGGAGCCGGATTTTACTCCAACAAAGTTACTATCTCCAGTCCAAATAATTACCCTAATCACGAGAACGCCTGCAGATGCTGGAAATCCAAAGCAACACACACAATGCTGGCGGTATTTAGCACAACAGACAGTATCCTCGGAAAAGAGTAAACATTTTGGGCAAAGAGTCTTCATTACTGCAAAGGGAGGGGGAAGATACCTGAATAAAAAGTTTCGGGAGGAGAACGAGGCGAGCTTGGATGTCACAGATGAAGTCAAGTGATGGACAGGTCAGGAGCTGGTGAAGAAAGAATAGGAACATTGTCAATAGAAAAAAGGGAAAGAGGAGACCCGGGGGGAAGTAATAAGCTGGTGAGCAGAAAGGGAGGAGGGATGAATGAGCAAGGCAATTGTTGAGAGAGTGATCCCTCTTGAAACAAGAGGCTGGGAGGGCGAGAAAGGTTAAGGTATGTTTAGTTGTAAGATCTCTTCGGAGATGTTGGAAGTTGCACAGTCTGAAGGTGTGGTAGGTAAGGACAAGCGGAACTCTATCACTATTACGGTGGTAAAAGATGTGGTGAGGACGAACTACGGGGAATGGAGGAGACATGAGTGAGAACTACACCAATAGCGGAGGGAGGACAGCCACATCCTGGCAACAGAAGCGGCGGAAGCAAAGAAACTGGGAAGAGGAAAGAACACTTTACGGGTGTTTAGTTGGGAAGAGGTCCGGTCGAGATTACCAAAGTTATCTATAGGTTTATAAAATAAGTTGGTTGGAAATCTATCTCCAGAGATGGAGACAGAGAGCGATCAGGAAAAGGAAAGGAATATGAGCTGGTGAAGAGATGGATTAAATTATATTCAATAACGCTTACAATAAATACAATGTACATTTGAATTCTCTCTCTACCCACTGCACCTCATTCAGTCACCATTAAAACACACTCTGCATTTTTGTTTCGCCGAGAGAAGTGAGTGATCTCGTTTTCCACAATGGGCTCCAGTTGACCTGCTGATCCCACTCACTGTTTTACCACCATTACCCCGAAACCACTCGACAAGAGAGACAGAACCTAGAACAGTACAACACAGGAACAGGCCCTTCGACCCCAATGCTGTACCGAACCATTTAAGTTCGTCATCAAATGTCCAAATGACTGCCTGCACAATGCCAATCGTTTCACTTACCTCACATTCACGAGTCAATCTAAACACCCCTTACAAATCCCCAATATATCTGCCTCTACCACCAGCGCAGGAAGCACATTCCAGCCACACCACTCTCTGTGTAAAAAAAATACTTGCCTCTCATACCTCCTATGAACCAATCCTACATTTTAAATGTATACCATCCGGTATCAGAGATTTCAACCCTGGGATAAAGATATTGTCTATCTACACTACCTATGCCTCTCATAATCTTATAGAAATCTGTTAAGACTCACCACAGCCTGCAACACTCTAGAGAAACAACCCAGGTTTTATATAGGAATATTTCCTGGGAAATGGACCTGAGAATTACTCTCAGTTTAAATTTATTCCTCTGTAGCACAGTGCTTGTCCAACCTCTCATTATAGCTCATGCCCTACAACCTATATCCACCCGCCGGACTGGAAAACTGCTTTATTGCAGAAGGAGAAACATCCAGCCCCATCTGTAGAAGCTCAATCCTGGGCCAACGCCAAACCCTAACACTGCCAGTTTCATACCATCTCACATTACAGCCCGAGCACCAACTCTCCCAGGACACTTTCCTGTCGGTAATATACTGCAGTGTCTTGGCTATCCCCCGTTCTGATATTAACGCACCCTCCAGCTCAAAACAGAATGGGAACCTGATGATGCTTTAACTGGGTGGGGAACCCGGGCTATGGTCACCAGCGGGTGTGAATATGCAGTATCTTAACTTGTCGCCAGCAGGGAAATTGGGTACATTTGTTCACTAAGTTATTGCTGAGCGGCATCTGGAGCAGCGCAATTCGGCGCCACGTTTCTCGTAGAAAAGATAATAACAAAATGCTTTTAATATAAAATTGGAAATAAATCACTGGAAACAATGCAGGTTTTTGTTTTCTTTTTGATGCACAAATATTGACTGACTGAAAGATGTTTGTGCTATTCTGAACAGATTTACATAAATGCAATCCCTACTTCCATCCATTAGTCAGCTCTTCATTCCAACACAGACATCATATACTCCATACAGTGAATGCTCAAGGCTTCCTCGCATCCACACCGGCTCCTAAGGCCACTGAAGGACGGTGACCAGAGAGCGATAAAAATGTTCAACACTCTGTAGCTCTGGTGGGCTGTTACCCTGGTGATGGAGGAAGTGGCTCAGCAGAACTAACTCAAAATAGGAACTAACAGACTCAACCTCACATGCTCTGAGTTTCATTATGAGGAAGATGAATACCAAACACTCAGCCATTTTGTAACGGAGAAGCTAAAATTCCAGTGGCTGTTTCAACCCTGCCTCGAGGTGTATTCAGTAAATCTGTTGGTATTTCCATCTCTGCTGATCTTCCAGCAGCGCTGAAACTGTTCCGAAATCAAAATACATTCTTGGATGCGCTCTGTCTGCTCCAAATGTCAACTATGGGATATTTAAAATGGTCCTTACGCAATGCATTGTGGTGATAACCATGAAGTTTCCTTCTTTGTACAAAAATGTGTCTAAAAATGTCATCAAATTCCTGTGTGTGGATTAATCCCAGACATTGAAACAGGTGCAATTCAGATCCCGCTACTGGACAGAGTGACGGCAGGGAAGGTCCCCAGATACAATTGAATAGATTGAGATTGCGACCGTAGATCCGAGACTCACCTACAGTTGAAAACATATTGTCCCCATCCACTCTATGCAGACCTCAGGATTTCATTGATGATTCTGTTCCCAGAGTCGCCACCCCTCCATTCAGAAGAGTCCCAGACACACCAAATGCTCCTCATATATAAAACCTTTTCCATTCCAGAATCATTCTTGTGAACTTTGTAAACAATAACTGTAATGAGCAAATTTCTACAAGTACAGACAATTTGGTGGCAGGATAATTTATTGAGAAAACGTTTGGTTCCTTTACTGTCAATTAACTGTCAAACAAAATCTCCTGAAGATCAGCGTGCTCATCTAGACAAGGAACGAAAGGTTTAGACGGGGCAGAGTGTGTTAAGTGTGTCCAGGACGGATTCCTATCACAGTATGTTGACAGGCCGACGAGGGCGAATGTTGGATCTAGTATTAGGTAACGAACGGGGTCAGGTCACAGATTTCACAGTGGGTGAGCATATCGGTTCAGTAATCACCGTTCTCTGGCTATTACCATTATCCTGGAAAAGAATAGAATCGGAGAGGACAAGTTTTTTTTTAATTGGGGAAGGACAAACTGTGAGGCTATAAGGCTAGAACTTGCGGGTGTGAATTGGGATGATGTATTCTGGCAGGGAAATGTACTATGGACATGTGATCATTGTTTAGGGATCTCTTGCCGGATGTTAGGGATAAATTTGGCTCGGTAAGGAAGATAAAGAACGATAGGGTGAAGGAACCATGTGTGACATGTGAGGTGGAAAATCTAGTCAGGTGGAAGAAGGCAGCATATCAGAGCTTTAGGAAGCAAGGAACAGACGGGTATATTGAGGAAGATGTTTTTATTAACTACCTGGATGAGGGTGTAGAAGGGTGGGTTTACACGTTTTCGGACGACACAAAGGTTGGTAGAGTTGTGGATAGTGTGGAGGACTGTCTAAATTTGAAGAGAGACATTGGTAGGATGCCGAAGTGGGCTGAGAAGTAGCAGATGGAGTTCAACCCGGAGAAGTGTGAGCTGGTACACTTTGGAATGACAAACTCTAAAGCAGTGTATAAAGTAAATGGCAGGATACTTGGTAGTATGGAGGAGCAAAGGGATCTGGTGGTACATGTCCACACATCCCTGATATTTTCCTCACAGGTACATAGCGTAGTTAAGAAAGCTTATGGGGTGCTAGCCTTCATAATTCGAGGGATAGTGTTTAAGAGTCGGAAGGTAATGAGGCAGCACTATAAATCTCTGGCTAGGCAGCACTTGTGTCCAATTCTGGTCTCCTCACTATAGGAAGGATATGGAAGCATTGGAATGGGTACAGAGGAGATTTAGCAGGATGCTACTTGGTTTAGAGAGTATGCATTATGATTAGAGATTAAGGGAGCTAGGGCTTTACTCTTTGTAGAGAAGGAAGATGAGAGGTGACATGATAGAGGTATACAAGATATTAGGAGGAACAGATAGAGTGGACAGCCAGCGTCTCTTCCCTAGTGGACTACTGTTCAGACAAGAGGGCATGGCTTCAAAGTAAGGAGTGGGAAGTTCAAGGGGGATGTAGGAGGAAGTTTTCTCACCCAGAGAGTGGTTGGTGCGTAGAATGCACTGTCTGAGTCAGTGGTGGAGGCAGATACACTAGTGAAATTTAAGAGAATACTGGGCAGGTATAAGGAGGCATTTATGGTGGAAGATTTATGGGAGGCAGGGCTTAAGGGTCTGCACAACATTGAAGGCCGAAGGGCCAGTACTGCACTGTACTAGTTTATGTTCTATGTTCGATAACTGATATAGTGAATCCCAATGGTCTGTCTAAGTGACAAAAGAAACTGACATGGAATACAGATCCACAATTCTTTGAAAATGACTCCACCGTTAGCTGCTTTCAGAAGCTACAAATGCAAGGCACAGTCAGAAGATAAGGAACCGAAAATAAACAAAAGGCGAAGTAACAAACTTCACATCATGTGTTGTGAGTTTCAATATCACAAAGATTACCACAGCAGAAAATTTGTAACCGTGAAACAAGTATTGTAATGTCTGATTTACCTTGCTTTGTGTTTATTCCATTAAAACGCTGGTAGTTCTAGCTAACAACAATCGAGTCCGGGATGATCCATTGCTATGAGAGGTGCAAAACTGTACTTCACAATTAAAGGAAAGATTGGAAGAAATATTACTGATATATATCATTTAGCTGGTGCTAATAGGTGGTGGGATATTATTGAGGTGGTGGGATACAGACTGGACAGAGGTTGAACAAGATGACTGATATATATCATTGTGGTGGTGGGATACAGGCTGGACAGAGATTGAACAAAATCGGCATGCAATAAACTGAATGAAACAGGTGGGAGAAGGGATCAAGCTCAATCACAAGTGGTCCTCCAACAATACACAGTCAATAAATTTACAACACCTACTATTGCATGGAAAAGATTCTAAAATGACAGAGATGGAACTAACAAAAGGAAATTTGGCATTTAACTATTGTCGTTCACTAAACTTCATCAACCTACCATAGAAAGTATCCCAAGAGGGTACTTTACGCGTTCGTACTGCTACTGTTTTACTCATGACTGCCAGGAACTGCAGAGAGCTGTCGACATCGCGAAAACCAGACTGCCCACCATGAGGTGTGTATGAACTTCCTGTTGTATCAGTAAAGCAGGCAGAATAACCTCACAGTCTTGGACATTCTCGCTTTCCACCTGGGACGAAGATTAAGCACTCACTGGAAAACACAAATCACCTTACTCAAGAACGGCTTTCATTCTGCTGCCTTAAGCATACTGAATGGACCCCAGCAGGATAAGATGCACTTTAACCTCACAATGTAACTTGCTGTGACCTTGCACCGTATGCCAAAGTGCACTTTGGTTTCTCTGAAACGATGATGCTTTGTTACACTCTGTAGCTCCACTTACCCTATATAATCTCAATGTTCTGTTGTGCTCTATTGATCAGTATGGATGGTATGCAAAACAATATTTTAATTGCGCCTCGGTACAAGATAAAAATAAACAGATTTCCCATTTTAATTATGTGGAGATCATGGACAGGTTGGGCCAAAATTTCGAAATTAAAAAAAAAAATTACTAAGGCGCAAAGAGACTTGGGTGTGCTTGAGCAGTTTTCCCAACAGGTTATTATACAGGCGGTGCCAGTGATGAAGAAGGTAAACGTGATGTTTGCATTTACTTCAAGAGGACTATAATTAAAAAAAAGGAGGTACTGTTGAGAATTTATAGAGTCCTGATGAGGCGACACTGAGAGTACTGTGCGCAGGTTCGGGCCGCTAACATGAGAAAGGATGTTTGGAATGAAGAGGGTTAAAAGGTGGTTCAGGAAAATGATTCCAGATTTGATTCCAAAGAGCGTGTTCCGGTGATGTACTATTCTATGTTCTAAGTTATGTCCTATCTCCATTCGACCATACAATAGAAGAGCAGAATTAGGCCGTTTGGCCCATCGAGTCTGCTCCACATTTTCAGCATGGCTGGTCCAGTTTTCCTGACATTCCCAATCTCCTGCCATCTCATCAAATCCTTTCATGCCCTCACCATTCAAGAGCCAATAAACCACTGTCTTAAATATATATAAAAATATGACCTGCATAGCTGCTTGCGGCAAAAAAAAAACTTCCACAGATTCAACATTCTCTGGTAAAATAAATCCCTGCTCGCCATGTTCTAATAGGGGGCCCTGTATTCTGAAGTAGGGTTATCTGCTCGTATAGTATCCCACCAGAGGAAACATTATCTCCACATCAACACTATCAAGGCTATTCAACATTCCATATATTTCAATAAAGTTACCACTGTTTCTTCTGGATTCCAGAGACTACTGGCCCAGAGCCATCAAACGCGGTTCACATGACAAGCCATTCAATCGTGGAATCGCTTTTGCGAACACCCTTTGAACCCGTTGCAGTTTCACCACATTCCTTTCGAAATTAAGAGGCCCAGACCTGCTCAGAATACTCCAAGTGCTGCCTCAGCAGTGCTTTATACAGATTCAACATTACATCGTTGCTTTATATTCTCGTCCTGTTGAGATGAATGCTGACATCGCATTTCCCTTCCTCACCACAGACTCAACCTGTAAATTAAGCTTCAGGGAATCCTGCACAACGACCCCTAAATCCCTTTGCACCTCAGTTTTCTTTTGTACTTAGAAAATAACTAATCATTCGTCTGCCAAAGTGCATGACCATACATTTCTCGACACATTATTGCATTTCCTTGCCCAATTTCCTAACTGTGCAAGTCCTTCTGTAGATTTTCTAATTCCTGAAAACCGCATGCCCCTCTACCTATCTTCGTTCTGTCTGCAAACTTTGCAACAAAGCCATGAATTCCATCGTCCAAATCATTAGCATATGACGTATAAGAATCGGTCCCAACACAGACTCCTGTGGAAAATCACTGTCACTGGGACCAATCCAGAAAAGCTTCATTTTATTCCGACGCTTTGCCCTTTGCAATCAACCACTGCTATATCAATGTTAGTATCTTTCTTGTAATACCATGATCTCATAGCTTGTTAAGCAACCTTACGTGCTGAAGCGTAACAAAGACCTGAAAATGCAAATACACAGCATCAACCGATTCCCCTTTGTCTATCCTGCTTGTTATTTCTTCAAAGAACTCGATCAGTTTTGTCAGACAAGACTATGGCCTATTTTATGACGGGTCTCCAAGTACCCTGAGACCACATTCTGTCGTACCCGCCATGAAGTCCAGGTGACATACCTAATGTCAGACCTTTCATTTTACCAAGAAACTTCTCTCTGGTCTGGTAACTTCACACACTTGATTCCCCCTGAACTTCCAATATACTGCTAGTGACTTCCTCAATGAAGATCAGTGCAAAATGCTTCTTCAGTTTGTCCGCCTTTCCTTGTCCCATTTACTATATCCCCAGTTTGCAGCGTTCTGATATCCCGTCGTGCCTCTCTTTTACAACTTATGTATCTGAAGAAACGTTTAGGAACCTCTTTAATGTTATTGGCTCATTTACTTTGGTATACTACCTCTGCTTTTTTAACAACTTTTGTTGCCTTTTGTTTGTTTTTACAACGTCAACAATCCTCCAACTTCCCACAAGTTGCTGCTCTGCTGCCATCCCTGCGAGTGATTCTGGCCAATTCCCCTCTCCTGCCTCGGTAATTCCCTGTACACCACTGCAATGCTGGTACTTCTGTAATATCAATGCGTCTGTCTTTATCTTCTCCTTCTGCAGTTTCTATTTGAGTCCCACTAGCTGCCTGTAGGGGACAGTGAGAGGGACTTCCCAAACACGGATTGAACACTAAACCCCGGGTTTACTGCTGCAAACACGGAACAGCCCATTAACTCACAGCCTGTCACTGTGAGGGAAGGAGTGGCAAATTATTCCCTTCTTTGCTTCCAAAGGAACTCCAGAACCAAACATCTGAGCACAGAACATTAATACTAACGCATCACCTCATACTCATGGGCAGCTTGAACGACGGGTCCATTATACATGTATCAAAACCTGTGTGATATCCCAGGACCCATCCTCACAGGGTCCCAACCTACCCCAAGATGATCACACAACTTTCCCCTGTCTCACACAGTAATCAGAATTCCCTGCAACCTGTGACCCGTCTGCTTCATCGCTGAAGGAGGAATGTCCAGTTCCAGATGTAGAAGCAACAAGATCGGGGGAACACCAAACATTGGCAATTCCATGTTCCTGGACTCCTCATCCCAGGATGATAACGAATGGCCCAGCCCTCCCAGGGCTTTTCTGCCGTGCAGTGCCTCAGCTATTCCCAGTTCAAAAAAAAAAATAACACTCCTACACCAACCCATGACAGAATTGTAACCTGAGGAACCCATTGTCTGGACGGGGGTCGAGTTGACTTTCGTTCCGTGATTTACAAAATGGCCCCGGATACATTTCATCATGTCTCTGGGCATATTATTGATTATTATATTGTTGAGTGAAATTTACACCAAATCAGCTGGCCGCCACTTTTCCTCTAGTGGAACAGGAACAATATATTTCAATATTAAATCGTAAATATAGGCCTGGAAACAGAGTATAGAGATTTATCTCCTTTTTTTTGATTCACAAATAGTGACCGATTACAAGATGTTTGTGACATTCTAAAAAAGATTTGCATAAATACAATCCCAACATTCATTAGTCATCTGTTCATTCCAGCACAGACATTATATATTCCGTACAGTAAATGCTCAAATCATCCTCGGATCCACACTGGATCCTGTGGCCACTGAATTTCTGCTAAAGGGCTGTGTAGAGTGATAAAGATCTTCAACACTCCTTGAAGCTGTGGTGGGCTGTTTCCCTGGTGACTGAGGAAGAGGCCCACCAGAACTAAACAAAAAAAGGAAGTTACATTCTCAACATCACATGCTCTGAGTTCCCTTATGACCACAATGAATACTGAACACTCTGACATTCTGTAACGGTTAAACTAAAATGCCAGTTGCTGTTTTAACCCCATTCGAGGTGCAATAAATCTGCTGGCAGTTCCAGTTCTGCAGATCTTCAGCAGTGCAGAAGCTGTTCCATTGTAGACACCGGCTATCGATCCCGGTGAAGTTTGGACCCGATGTGGGGCCGGGTGATGAAGGTAAAGTTCCCGGGATAGACCCCAATGGATGAGTGCGGTCTCGGTATCACCGCCCCATCACACTCCCCGGACCAGGGCAAGAGGGGCTGAGCGGCGGCTCATCTCAGTCGGTATGTTGTGAAGGTCCCACAATACAGACCGACCCCGGCAGGTTCTGTCCAGCAAGCGCAGAGAGGCCGCCAGATCGGGGAAGTTAACTGGGTGCATTACCTTACATCAGACGTCCACACTCGGGACGGGCCTCGGTACTCACCGATGAGAACTTGTTTTCACGCCCGGACAGTGAACCCTCCGCCGGATTCCCGACTCTGGGGGTGATGGTCGTCTCCTAATCCGGACCCTACAGACGATCCGCCGCCGCCGCCGACCCGCTTCAACACAGAACTGAAGGAAAGTCAGGACTGTAATTCATGTCATCAGAGCTGGGGGCGGAGCCTCGGAAA
This sequence comes from Hypanus sabinus, assembly GCF_030144855.1. Taxonomy (NCBI): domain Eukaryota; kingdom Metazoa; phylum Chordata; class Chondrichthyes; order Myliobatiformes; family Dasyatidae; genus Hypanus; species Hypanus sabinus. The sequence continues at coordinate 720,374 of NW_026779325.1, read as the reverse complement.
CAAGGCATATCTGCGGTAAAATGGGAGCGGGGAAAGGTTCACGTGACTTACACATGCATGTACGTCCATGGAATTTTGCAAGATTTTGCAATTTCCGCCGTCAGCTGAGAATATATAAACAAAACTTTCTTAAGAATTTGCGAATATATCACAGATCTTGTAGCTATGTTTAGACTGTGACGAGATCTGAAGGACTATTCTAAAGTGGACTGTTCCTTTAAACGAGTGAGAGAGGGGGAGCGAACAGCTTGTTTGATAATTCAGCAGCAGGGAGACAGAATGTCTGTGAGTTGCCTTGGAAACTGAAAGGCGGAGCTATGTGATGGACAGCTCGCGTTCAGCACTTGGAGATACATACAAGGTCAGTTATTGTTTTAATCAGACACACACCGGAGACACACAAGACACACCACAGGAGACACACGACTCCTGAGGCAAGGAGGACACTGGTGAGCTTTGTGTGCCCACGACAAGGGTGGGGTTTTGCTCGCAGTGTGGACAGAGGGGTGACCGGCGGGGAGCTATCAGTGTGCTTAACCCTGGCCTGGGTGGATTGCGTTACCGTGGAAACGGTCCCCTTTCTGTGGCCACAAGTTGGTGACTTTAAATAAGTTTCGGAAGCAAGTAGAACGACGTGAAGGATCAGCATCGGCAGTGAAAGACAAACCAACACTCGAACTCTCTCTCTCCAACTCTACTCAAACCAAATTCCAGAACTGAACTGATTACTTACCATCCCACCGTGAGACTGTATCACCCAATCACCTGAGCTGGGGAAACTTATTTACTCACCTGTATATATGCATATACTTTGCTAACCTGTTCACCTTATCTTGTTTTATATTACTTTATTCACGTAGTTACTGATAAAATAGAGTTTATAACGGAAGACTCAGAATCCAGGTGTGTCCATTTCTGCTGATTGTTTAACCCGTTACGCGGTATGTAACAACTCCATCCCTCCCTGTCAGATTGACCCGCTGCTCCACCCCATCTCGCGATCTGCTTCTCTAACCCGCCTTCGCGACGACCCTCCCTTCCTCTCCCGCCTACCCTCTTCTGCATGACGCCCTCCCTTCCCTTCTCCGACCTGACCCTCACTGTCTCTGCAACCCTCCGCTGAAATCGACTTTCCTGCCCTCTTTGGCGCCCCTTCTCCTTCCCGATCGGGACCGTGTCTGCCTGCCGGCGAGAGGTGGAGTACCCCGGGGGGGGGGGGTGGGGGAGGTTGGACGCGGATGGGATACAGCCAGCCCTTTTTCCAGTATGCAGTACTGTTCCAGGCGGTAAGGGTGCTGAAGGAGCGGGAACATCCCTAGTGTGTATACAGAGGGGCCTCGCTTGCGGTGTTTCAGGTCGATAGGTCCTGAGGCCGAAGAAACTGTAGAAAGATGAGGGAAGGTTGGAGATTTACCTCACTCCGTGATCCACGGGGGAGAGCCTGTCCGGTGGGTGGGTGATCAGAAGTCAGAGCACTCGTGTGTTTGGCCGTGCTGCTGGGCTCGGGGATTCCGTAGCCTGGAGGTCAAAGGAAGGCTGGAGTGAAAGCATGGGAATGCGGGACTGGGCCGTTAGGGGGAGCTACTGGATGGAGGGATGGGGGGGGGGGGGTGCGGGTAGCTCGATTTGTCATTTTAGCTATTTATGGAACAACACAGAACCTAACACTTTTGATAAATACTAAAATTTTTACAGTAAAATTCGTATTTTAGTGTGCTTCACTCTGTACTAGCACCCACCTTTCGTAAACGGGGACACGCACTAATCCTAGAGGCCTGTGCCAGTACCAAATTATTGCCACCATCTAGCTATCTCCCCAGCCTCGTGTCACCCCAAACCAACCCCATTGCCGCGTTAAGTCCCAGCTTATTCCCCAGAGCCCTGTCAGTCCTTAAACTAATCCCGCTGCCCTGCTCTCTCCCCACACCATCTTGTCAGTTCCCAAACGAATCCCGTTACCCCGATCTCTCCCCACAAACTTATGTCATCCCCGAAATAATCACATTGCCCTTCTCTCTCCCCACACCCGCGTGTCAGTCCCCAAACGAATCCCGTTACCCCGATCTCTCCCCACAAACCTATGTCAGTCCCCGAACTAACAGCACTGCCCACTCCCAACAGCCCGAAGTTTCCAAATTAATGAATTGGCTAATTGGAATTATAATGTTTTAGGCTGGAATCTCAGAGCTGAAACTGGGAACGGAAGCACCCTGGAAAATGCACAACGGAAATGAGAAGGTATTTTAGACAGCACTTGCATAGGGTTCAGGATAGATGAAGGAGCCATGTTTGACAGAGATGTGGATCATCTGGTCAAGAGAAAGAAAGAAGCTGACCAGGTTTAGAAAGCTAGGATCGGACACGGCTGTAGAGTTACAAGGCAGCCAGGGACGAACTGAAGAATGGAATGAGGAGAACTTGAAACCTCTACAGAAGGCCTACAGCAGGATTAAGGAAAACCCGCGACATTCTAGATGTGTGTGAAGAAGAGGATGACTAGAGTGAGAGTAGGACCGGTCAGGGATAGAGATGAAACATATGGGAGGAGCCGGTGGAGGTGGGACCGGTCTTTCATGAGGACTTCACTTCAATTTTCACCGGTGAGAGAGATCCTGGCGTATGTGAGGAAGCGTCAAACGGGCTTACGTGCGACAACAGGGCGAGATTAAAAAAACAGAATGCACAGGAACCTTTGGAAAACATTCGGATAGATAAGTCCTCTTGTGCTGTTGCGAGAAACCCCAGATTACTGTGGGAAGCAGAGGAAGAGATTCCTGCGCCCTTGGCGATTACCTTTACGTTATCGCTGCCGCACTTGTAGTATCAGGGGACCTACTTCAGTGACGGGCAAATTATTGGGGAACATTCTTAGAAATCGAATTTGCGAGGTTTGGGAGAACCTGATTTGGGAGAGTCAAAATGTCTTTGTGAGAGGCAGGTCATAGCTCACTGCCAGGTTCAATTCTGTGAGGATATGACAAAGCACATTGGTAAAGGTAGAATAGTTTATCAGGTATAAATAGATTTTAATAAGTCATTTGATACGGTTAACCGTGGTAGGACCGTTCATAGCGTCAGAAGGCTTGGTATCCAGCGAGAGGTGGCTGGTGGATTCAGGACTGACGCCCACAGAATGCAGACTGTAGTTGTGGATGGAGCGTTTTCTCCCTGGATGTCGGTGACCAGTGGTGTCCTGCACTGATCAGTTTGAGACCCCCGGCATTTCTTTTTATATGAATGATTTGGATGAGGAGCTGGAAGGGTGGATTATTGTATTTTGAATAATGTGGAGGTTGGTGCAATTATGGATGGTGTAGTAAATTGTCACAGATTACAAGAGGACAGAGAGCAGCGCTAAGAAGTTACAGATGGAGTTCAACTCGGAAAGGTACGAAGTGATTCTCTTTGGGAGAGTGGATTTGAAGGCAGAGGGATTACTTGCTCGAACCAACCGAGGGCCGCACATTAGTACGAGTTCCACAATGGAAACAGAGTGGTGAGACTTTCTCCAATAAGCCGAGGGCCGCTCATCGGTACGAGAACCACAATCGGCACGGAGCGGTGCACTGCAGGAGCAGAAGAAAATGTGACTGACAGGTGAGCTTGACCACATCCACTGTTCTGCACGTACATATAGTGGCAATTGTATTATGAATACAGTTGAGTCATTTCGGTCTTTTCTCCTTGGAGCGACGGAGGATGAGATGTGACATGATAGAGGTGCACAGGGTGATGAGAGGCATTGATCATGTGGATAGTCAGAGGCTTTTTCCCAGGGCGGAAATGGTTCCCACAAGAGGACACAGGATTGAGGTGCTTGGCAGTAGGTGCAGAGGACATGTGAGGGGTAAGTTTTCTACGCAGAGAGTGGTGAGTGTGTGGAATCGGCTGCCAGCTACGGTGGTGGAGGTGGATACGATAGGGTCTTTTAAGGGACTTTTGGACAGGTACATGGAGTTAGAAAAATAGAGGATTATGGGTAACCATAGTAATATCTAAGGTAGGGACATGTTTGGCACAACTTTGGGACAAAGTGCCTAAATTGTGCTGTACGATTTCTATGTTTCTATGTTTGTATGAAAGACAATACACCTGAAAACAAATCGGGAGAAAAACAGACAACCTCGTGGCAAATAATAGCATGAAAACCGGCGGAATGTTCACAGATTTTACTTGTTACTTTTGTTCAAACATAGAATGGATAGCGAAGTACTGGTAGAATTGTGGCTGGTTGAGAAAATCTTTAAAGTTAAATCGACTGCATGGCGCGTCACGGGTATGGGGTGGTCAGGTCATGCGCTGGAGGAGGTCAGGTTCCTGCCAAACACCCCATGTTTGCGCTTGAAAACATTGTTCCTTAAACTGCCCACAGCCTTCGCTAATCTCCCGAGGACACGTTCCATTTTTGATCACAGGCATCTGGAATATCGCTGTGGATCTTTTACAGTGTTCGGAGGAATATAAGCGGAGTGCAATATAATTGGATTGTAATACACGTCAGCTGTGATTGTTCATTCCATCACTCAAAACTCCCAGAATGACTGGAATGAACGAAAGAAAAGAATGAACGAATATTCCTCTTTAATAAAGAAGTGCTCTCCATTTCACCTGCCAGAACAAACTCCTTCCCGCAATTTCAGAAGCGAATGTGCTCCGTCAAATGTTACAAAATAAATCGACTTCAGGATGAATGCCGACTTTAAAAGCAACACAGATATAAAAAATATCCTATTTAAATAGCTGAAGCCAGGTATCATGGAAAATAACATGGAAAATTCACATCATATTTTATTTAAAGTAAATAGATTGCAATACCTCTTAAGGAGTTAAATTAATGACACGGGGACAGTGAGTAAAAATAGTTTAACGAAATTGTTTGTGCAGTGGTTGTCACTAATGTCCCTGACGTGAAAGCCACGCTAATTGCATCAGTGGAATTGCATTCACCTCAATAAAAGTCTGCTAAACCGATCCCCAGTCCATCTGAGCAGCTGAAACATTCCGTACAACTGAACGCTGCTTCTGACGGAATATGGGATATAAGGCGATTTACTACATCGCGGCCATTTTCTATCCCACACTTGTAGCGGTTGGTGTCCCCGGTAAGATGCCGGAGCTGGTCACTCTATGTATGGTGCCGTCGTTACTCTGCTGCGGTATCCGCACTGTTACTGAGCACAGATGCTACCGTCGGCTGAATAGTGTTTCCAGAATGGAGGTTTCAGGCATCTAATGGTTTCATTTCCATTTTCCATACTATGATAGCAGTGCTTTCTGCTTTTATCAATTCAGTTGGTGTCGATATTGTCGTTGTTTCATAATTTCACCTCGCTAGGCTTTCTGACGTGACGCTGGTCTATGCTTTACTAGTTCCGAGTCTGTATCAGTGCAGACACTCCGGCATTATAGCAACTTGTCAGCTTATTTAAATGACGGTCCAGTCTATTTCCAACACATAGGACTGTTCTTCTGTGGGTCAATAAATGAGAACTCGTGCTTTATATCTCCATGATGCCACTTTGACACCGCTACAAATAATCCCGTCTGTACGTTCACCTCTAATAATGGAAATGGTGTTGTTTACAGGAGCGATCGACTGCTCACAGGTAAGTGAATCGTGGGGCTCGGATTCCTCCCTCAAATCAGTCGGAAGGTCGCCAATCCACTGACACTCACATCCGTCATTGTCCTCCAGCCGGAGTGCAGCAACCGGGACCGCACACACTGGATTCCCGCTTTCCACTTCCAAACAGACCATACCCTGCGTAGGATCGGTAGAATGGGGGCATTCAGGGAACGGCTGCTGACCATATTTCTATTATGTCTCCAAATTTCTTGTAGTCAATTTAGCAGCGATTGTGATCCTATCTCGGGGAAAATGCGGACTCTCCAAATGCATCACCCGTTACTTGGTTGGAATGGCGACAGCGGATCTGATGGTGGTTATCGTTGTTGCTTTAGTGGAACAGACCAACAATATCTACATTTATTCCAGATCCCTGCTCATCACTCCTGTATGCGCTCTGACACTTGTATTTCGGGTTGCAGTGAAGGACTGTTCTGTTTGGTTCACGGTCAGTTTTACCTTCGATCGCTTCATCGCAATATGTTGCCGAAAGCTGCGGGAGCGATACTGCACCGAGAGAACAGCAACGGTGGTTATGGTGACCGTGGTTATACTGAGCTGCGGGAAAAGTGCCCCGTTTTACTTTGCCATTGAAACTTACGTCATCATTGAGAACACGCCGTGACGGTGCACCGTCACATATGAATACACTACTTCACCCATGTGGAGAGGATACGAATTACTGGAGAGTATTTTAACACCATTGCTACCAATCGGATTAATTCTAGTGTTTAACGGGTTAACCGTAAGACATATCGATGTGGCAAATAGAGTCCGCAGAAAGCTTCGGCACAGCAGCGACAATCAGAAAGATGCCGAGGTTGGAAAACGCAGAAAATCGATGATTTTGTTGATTTCTATATCAGCTAATTTCATATTGTTTTGGATGCCCTCTGTAGCCCATTCCCTAAAATGGCAAGTGCAAAACTATTTTTACGAGGACAGATATTTGAGTTCCCCGGTATACATCCTACAGCAGTTTGCGTACATGTTGCAAATTCTCAGCATGTGCACCAACACTTGCATCTATACACTGACACAGAGGAAATTCAGAGGAGAGCTGAGGAATGGAATGAAGTATGTGTTCACATTAAATGGCCATCTGTACAGATAACGCTCGCGTCTAATGGCAATACCGTGGTGTTTTCAGATAAAGCCGTGTTACAATGAACAGGTTTGGCAAATATGTCATTAATTCAAACAATCATATGCCTATACATCCTGAAATTGCAGAATTGGCGGAAGATTGCTGACTTCATACAGTTCAGGTGGGTAGCAATACAAATGTTCAATGCTGCTGGCGTGATTGTTACATTGGTTGAAGTACGGTCCAATCTGTCTCAAACACTCGACTGTCACAAGGGCAGGGATGACTTCAGGACTTTCCGGGTTTTAGATGTTTCAAAATGGGGAGGGTCGGGTAACAGAGTGTAAAGGGGGTGCGGTGGGAAACCAGGGACAGTATCGCAGCTGCAGAAAGGGAGGACAACGTGGAGCGTTCGTTTTTTGATAGACCGGGAGACGAACACAGAAACATGAAGGTCGCGATCTCCCTATAAGGAATATTCTGTACAGCGGTCCACCAGTTTAAAAATAATACAGCAAGGGAACAGTGAGGAACGACCCGGAAGCGGATCACGGACATGTGCAATGTTATTCGAAAGGAAAACTAAAACTCCCACAATATTATTTGGCACTTCCCCAGGTTTAAAGGTTTAGGTATAGCATAATTTCACAGTTGTGTCCAGGAAGGATTCAGGTCACTATATGAAGACAGGTGGACTAGCGAACAGTCCATACCGGATCTAATATTAGAAAAGGAAACGGATCAGGTGACAGATCTCTCCGCGAATCAGCGCTTCAGAACGACAGGGCAGAACTCCCCTCATTTACCTTACACAGTGATCGGGCCGGGGGGTGGTAAGGGGGTTGGAATGTATTTAATAATGGTTCTGCGATGTATGGTGCTACCTGACAGGAACTTGGGAACGTACAATGGGAAATGATGTGTGCGACAGATACCTGGAGATTGTTTAGGGTGCACTTACCTGGGGTTCGGTATAGGCTTGTCTCTGTCAGGCAGAGAAAGAATGACGGCGTGAAGTTACCATGGGTGACAAGAACTTTCAAACAACTCGTCAAGAGGAAGAACGATACTTAAGGTTTAGGAAGGAAGGATCAGGTGGGGTTATGACGAGTCAAAATGTAGACAGAAAATAATTTAACAATGTACTTTAGAGTCAGAAAGGGGGTAGGGAAGGCCGTGGCGAGATGCACTGTGGAGAACAGGAGGAGACTGGAGAGAGTGTGGATAGATCAGAGGTAAAAAAGGAAAACTTAAGGCTGGAGTCCAAGGAGTTGATGAAGCTCCTCACTGAATTCATTGATCAATGTGAACACAGCGTCAAAAGGCAGATATGCTCGATCATGCCGACGCTAAGAGAAAGGATGCGGTGAAAACATGGGAAACATTATGATAGATGATTCCCCGTTCTGGAAGGGATATAGTCCAGGTGATTTCGGAAAATGAGTGAAGATATTGTTACGCTTCTTGACAGGATATTTGGGTCTTCGCTGGCCACGGAAGAAGATTTAGAAGACAGAAGCATGGCAAATGTTGTTCCTTTGTTGACGAAAGATAATGAGGATACTTCCTGGAATTATAGACCCGTGAGTCTTCCACCAGTAGTTGGGTAAACTGTTGGAGAGAATAATTGAAGGAGGAATTCATGAGTATTTGGAGAAACGTAGTCTGGCTACGAAGAGACAACATGGTATGTTATCCTTTATGAGTCAGATTGAATTATTTGAAAAACTGAAAATAAAACGAACATATTAATCAGATCAGTCGATGTTGCTGCGTTAATTTTGGTCAGGCGTTTGCTCAGTTCCCCATAGTGGACTCATTCAGAACGTCAGAGGCATGGGATCCAGGGCAACAGGGGAGCGTGGATTCAGATTTGGCTTACTAACTGAAGGCAGATGATGTAGTGGACAGAGTGAATTCTGGCTGGAAGACAGAGGGCAGCCGTGTTCCGCAAAGAGGGTCGAAATTGTGGTACATCTTACAACTCTATTTGAACTCTGCAGTTACAGTGCTCCGAGAAATTGGGCTGAGGGAAATAAGCGACATAATCTGATCACCCAGCAGCAGCTAATCCATCTCACTACCTCATCGTGAAAGCCATGCGATTGAACCTTCTCGAGCATTCTCCCATACGGAACCTTGAGGAATTCCCGCTGAAGTCCCTGTTAGACGGCATCCACTGCCTTGAAAACCATTCCAGGTTACTGCCCTTGTAAAGTTAGACATGACCTGCTCCGCACTGGCCCATCCTGACTATCGCTAATGTTCCTGTTTGTGCAGAAACTTCCCTTCATACCCTATTACTCATTTTGTAGTTCTAGACGAGTCTTTTGCAAGCTAAACTATCGATATCATCCAGAGGTCGGCACTCACATTTATGGCCGATTGTTGTTAAATTCTCCTGCAGTATTATCAGACACATTGGGAGTCATCTGGAAAAGGAAGGCGTCGTAGCTTTAAATAATTAATTGATTGGAATTAAATAGTAAGATACGGTACACGAGATAAACCATTGAAGAGAGAATATTACAGCATAATACAGCCCATCATCTCACGAGGTTCTGACAGCCTTTTAACTAATTTAAGTTCAAACAACCATAACCCCACTCCCCTGCAACTGAATCAGAATCGGATCCAGATTTAGTATCATCGGGATATGTAGTAGAATGTGCTACCTTTACTGTACAATACAGTGAACTAAAGAATAAATAAGTTTAGAGGGGGAAAAAAAAGCTGGGTTGCAGGTGGCGGAGGGGGAGAGACTGTTCCTGAATCGCTGAGCGGGAGCTTTCCGGCTTCTGTATCTCCATCCCGATGCTAACACTGTGTAGAGGGCGTGTCCTGTTGGTGGGCAACTTTAATGATGGACGCCACTGTTACAAAAATCACCCCCAGTAATAATGATCAGTGAGGTACAGAGAATCTGTGTTTACCTGCAAAAACCTTTATTATTTCAACAAAACGAGCACGTAGGTTCATACGCCATCGTCACTCCATGACACTCCTTGACAGTCAATGGAGTGAAAAGGTATTATCCGGGAAAGGAGTCGACTCTGGCCACAGAGACGGGAGAGAGGAACTGGGGAGAAAGAAACGGGGACAGAGACTGGGGCGGTAGCGAGAGAAAGAGGAGGGTAGAGAAAGACCATGGAGAGGGAGTCGGGGGAAGTCGAGGGATCTGGCGTGGCGAGAGAATAGGGGTTGGAGAATGATATTAGATGGGGAGAGAGATCAGATTTGGGAGCTTGCTGTCTGTAGAAAGCGGGAGGGAGATAGCTGGGAGGGGAAACGCGGATGGAGAGTGGGACTGTGCAGAGACAAAAGCGGAAAAAGTGACTGGATGAGAAACAGAATGGCAAAGGGAAAGTCCTGGGGAGGGCGGGGGGTTGGGGTAGGTAGAGAGAGAGGCCGGGGTTACAGAGAGATGGGGTAGAGAGAATGTGAGAGACGGGTGGGAGAAGAAATAGAATGGGGAATGTAGAGAGACGGCAGCGAGAGTCTGAGAAGAAGACGCGGGAGAGAGACGCAGCCGAGATTCTAGGAGAGGAGAAACGGCAGAGGGAAACGGAGGGAGACAGAGTGTGGGCGGGGTAGAGGGAGAATTGTATGACAGAACTAGGGTAGAGAGATGAGGCAAAGACTTGGGACGGAGGGTCGGGGTGAGTTTCGAGGTGAGACGGTGAAGTTGAGAGAGATCGGGGTTTAGAGAAGACGGGGGTGGGGGTGGGGGGAGGGAGGCCTGGGAAGTCCAGAGACCTGGTGTGAGGAGAGGTATATGGGAATCGGCTGAGGAGGGAGATTGGAAGAGAACTCGGAAGGGGAGACCCCTGGACGGGGTTGAGATTCGAGGTGAGACGGTGAAGTTGAGAGAGATCGGGGTTTAGAGAAGACGGGGGGGTGGGAGGGAGGGAGGCCTGGGAAGTCCAGAGACCTGGTGTGAGGAGAGGTATATGGGAATCGGCTGAGGAGGGAGATTGGAAGAGAACTCGGAAGGGGAGACCCCTAGACGGGGGTGAGTTTCGAGGTGAGTCGGTGAAGTTGAGAGAGATCGGGGTTTAGAGAAGACGGGGGGGTGGGAGGGAGGGAGGCCTGGGAAGTCCAGAGACCTGGTGTGAGGAGAGGTATTTGGGAATCGGCTGAGGAGGGAGATTGGAAGAGAACTCGGAAGGGGAGACCCCTAGACGGGGGGTGCGTGATGGGTGGGGTAGCAGCGACTGCGGGTAGGGAGAGAAACTCGTGGGAGGGAGAGGTGGGAGGGAGGGACAGGGATTGGGGAGCCAATGGAGGGAGAGAGGTGGAGGTTCAGGTACTGGTGGCCTGAGGGGTTGGAGAGAGGGTGGATATAGAGGGGCGGGAGATCATAAGACCTGGGGAGGAAATATCAGTCAGAGAACTGTCCATTAATGCACCAAGCGATTACAGGACTGTCCTTCCTGCAGTGCGTTCTGGGATTACAGAGCTTCCATTCTAAATCTCTCTGAGACAAGCATCTCGCTGACCTCTCCTACCCCGCCTGATTGTCCACACTCCTTCCCACACCGTATCAGCGATCTCTCGTTTCTCAACCGTGTCTTCGCGATCTTCCCCCTCCCTCCCCATCACGGAGACAGCATCCCCCGCCTCACGTTACGTATGAGCGGAGCTGTCGATGAAACTCTTGGAATGAGTTATGTTGCTGGTAGGACTAGGCAATTTAGAGTGTGGGAGCGAATCGAACCCACCCGAGACGAAAAGCAGAACACTGAAAAACCCGCGCGAAGAATCCGCCTCATACGCGCAAGAGATCCAGTCGACACACCCAGCGCTATCAAACAGCCGCATGCGCACCTCCCGCATTGCCGGCAAGTTTCGGATATTCATCTCGCATTCAGATTGCCGGCAGGTGGCGGAGACTTTTACCGGAGGGTGTGCGACCATCCAGACGAACGGAGGGGTCAGAGCAGGCTCTTGCTTCCTCTGCCCCGGCGAGAGGGAGGAGCTGATGGTCCGGGCAGATAAAAGTCCTGACGCCAGAGGGGTCGAACAAAGTGGGTCGAAGGATGTAGATATATCTGACCTCCGTGGAGCTAATTCATGGCGCCAGCAGCGACAGGGAAAGTGGTGAGTGGGGTAGGGATTCCCAGATTCCCGGCACGTGGGGTAGGCGGTGCTCCTGGGCTCGGGATTCCGTTGTCCTGAGCTCAAAGGGAGTGTGGAGTAAGAGTGCGGTAATGCGGCGTTGGGCCATTAGGGGGAGCTGCACGATAGTGATGAAGGAGTTCGCTGTGTGGTCTTAGGTTAACTCGATAGATCACTTTAACTATTTATGGAATAACACAAACAGAAGACTTGTGAAGAATATAATAATAATATTTTATTGTGATTCACTCTGTTCCAGCAGTCTCCTTTCATAAATCGGGAACACACTTTGAACCCGCAGTCCTGCGTCAGTCCGCAAAATAATCCGCCAGACACGTGTCGGACCCAAAGTATTCTCAATGTACCACCAGTGCCCCATAGCCTCGTGTCAGTCTCCAAACTAACACCGTTGTCCTGATCATTACCTACAGGCTTGTGTCAGTCCTCAAATTAATCACACGATCTCACTCTTCACACAGCCCCGAATTAATCGCAGTCACACCCTATCCCCACTATCCATCGCAGTCTCCAAACTAGTCACAGTACATCTCGCTGTATTCTTTGACAGTTATCTTTCCTTTCCATACCCATGTACATTTTCAGCCAGATCGTTTATATGCATCACAAACTGCAGAGCTGATAGTACTGATCCCTGCAGAACATCACTGATCAGAGAGCTTCAGCAACAATAGATCCCTTCAACCACCATCCTCTGTCTCCGATGGGCAGGCCAGTTCTGAATCCAAACGGCCAGTTCATCACCGATCCCAGGCATCTCACCTTCTGGATGAACCTCCCACGTGCGACCTTGTGAAATGCCTTTCTGAAATGTGTTGAAATAACAACAATAGCTCTGCATTCATCAATCTTCACCGGCCCGTTATCAATGTAGTAAGACACAATTAGCCCCACTAATTCGACTCTGATTTTCCAAATACTCATAAATCCTATCTCTCAGAATTCTCTATGGCACCTTCCGTACCACTGACGTGAGACTTATCGGTGGATAGTTTCCAGGATTATCCCATGTTTCTTTCCCGAATAATGGAGCAACGTGAGCTTCTCACCAGTCCTCCAGGAACGCGCCTGTGTCTATGGAGGACACAAAGATTTTGGTCAAAGCCCCAGCAATCTCTTCACATTCCTCTCAATTGCCTGGGGTGTATCCCATCAGGCTCTAGAGACCTATCTAACTTATTGCTATTTAAGTTACCCAGCACTACACCCCTGCTGTACTTTAAAATGCCTGACCATTAATCCTCTTGACACTAAACTCCACATCCTGCACATCAATCACTTTGGTAAATATTGATGTAAAGTAATCGTTATGGACATCACCCTCATCATTCGCACCCAAGCAGACTTCCCCACACCTCCCACTTTATCTCATTCTCCATCTCCGGTCATTGTCTGACATTCCCCATCTCTAAACCCACTGATTCCCATAACTACCTTGATTATACCTCTTCCAAACCAGCCAAATGTAAAAATACTATTCCCGATTCCCGGCTCCTTCGTCTCCGCCGCATCTGCTCCCAGGATGAGGCTTTCCGTTCCAGGAAATCTCAAATGTCCTCTTTCTTTAAGGATCGGGGTTTCCCTTCCGCCGTCATCAACGATGCGCTCATCCGCATCTCCTCCATTTCCAGCACTTCAGCCCTCACCCCATCCTCCCGTCACCACAACAGGGACTGTGTTCCCTTTGCCCTCACCTACCGCCCCACCAGCCTCCGGATCCAGCATATTATCCTGTGCAACTTCTTCACTTTCACCTTCAACAGGAACCCACCAATAAGCACCTTTCCCTCACTACCCCTCTCTGCTTTTCACAGGGATCGTTCCCTCCGCGACTATCTGGTCCACACGTCCCTCCCCACAGATTTCCCACCTGGTACTTATTGCTGCAAGCGCAAGTGCTACACCTGTCCCTAAACCTCCTCCCTTACCACCATTCAGGGCCCCAAACAGTCCTTCCAGGTGAGGCACCACTTCCCTTGCGAGTCTGCTGGGGTAATCTATTGCATCCGGTGCTCCCGGTGCGGCCTCCTGTACATCGGCAAGGCCCGACGCAGATTGGGGTATCGGTTCGTCAAGCACCTTCGCTCCATCCGCCTCAAGAGACAGGACCTCCAGTCACCACCAACTTCAACTCTCTTTCACATTCCCATTCGGATATGTCCGTACAAGTCCTGCTCTACTGCCATGGTGAGGTCAAACTCAGGTTGGAGGAGCAACATCTCATAGACCGTCTGGGTAGTCTGTAGCCCCTTGGTATGAACATCGAATTCTTCAACTTCCCGTAATTCCCTCCCTCTCCCTTCCCCTATCACACTTTCACTTTGGCTCATCTTCTAGCTGCCTATCACCTCTCTCAAGATTCTTCTTCTACTACCCGTAGTGCTTTCCCCTTACATTCCATCTTCACCTCTCCTGTCTATTTCCTCCCTGCTTCCCACCCCTCACCCTTTGATCTTTCTTCTGATTGGTTTTCCACCTTGCCACCACATTCTTTATGGGACCCCTGCCCCCTCCTTCCTCAGTCCTGACGAAGGGTCTAGGCCTGATACGTTGGCTGCTCATTTCAACGACTGCTGTCCGACCTGTTGAGTTTATCCAGCTCGTTTATACACAGAAATCGTAGCCAGAGACTCAGCAATCTTCTCCCTCGCCTCGTGGAGCAGCAAGGGGAATATCCCGTCAGGCCACGGGGACTTATCCGTCCTAATGTATTTTAACAACTCCAACATCTCCTCTCCCTTAATATCAATATGCTTCAGAACATCAACCTCACTCATATTGTCCTCACCGTTATCAATTTCCCTCTCAGTGGTGAATACCGAAGAGAAGTATTCATTGAGGACCTCGCTAACTTCCACAGCCTCCAGGCACATCTTCCCACCTTTATCTCTATTCGTTCCTGTCTTCACTCCTGTCAATCTTTTGTTCTTCACATAATTGAAGAATGATTTGGGATTTTCCTTCACCCAACTTGCCAAGGTCTTCTCATGCCCCCTTCATGCTCTCCTCAGCCCCATATTAATCTCCTTTCCTGCTACCCTGTTCCTCTGTAGTCTCATCTGATCCTTTCTTCCTAAACCTCACGTATGCTGCCTTCTTCCATCTGACTGGATTCTCCACCTCACTTGCCACCCGTGGTTCCTTCATCCTACCATTCTTTATCTTCCTCACCGGGACAAATTTATCCCTAACATACTGAAAGAGCTCCCTAAACATCGACCACATGTCCATAGTACATTTCCCTACAAAAACATCATCCCAATTCACACCCGAAAGTTCTAGCCTTATAGCCTCATAATTTGCCGTTCCTCAATTAAAAGTGTTCCTGTCCTCTCTGATTCTATCCTTTTCCATGATAATGTTAAAGGCCAGGGAGCGGTGGTCACTCTCCCTCAGATGCTCACCCACTGAGAGATCTGTGACCTGACCCGGTTCATTACCTAATATTAGATCTAGTATGGCATTCCCCCTAGTCAGAATCCGTCGCATTAGACAAACTTTGCCCCGTATAAACTATTGGAACAAATCAGGTCTCAACCAATATTAGGGAAGTTTAAGTTACCCATGATAACAACCTTGTTATTTTTGCACCTTTTCAAAATTTGCCTCCCAATCTGCTCCTCGGTATCTCTGCTTTCACCAGTGGGGCTATAGAATACCCCCAATCGAGTAACCGTTCCCTTCCTGTTTCTGACTTCCACCCATACTGACTCAAAAGAGGATTCTGCTACATTACCCGCCCTTTCTGTAGCTGTAATAGTATCCCTGACCAGTAATGCCACCCCTCCTCCCATTCCCCCACCCCATCCCTTTCTTTTAAAGGACTGAAATCCAGAAATATTGAGAATCCATTCCTGCCCTGGTGCCAGTCAAGTCTCTGTAATGGCCACTACATCATAATTCCAAGTATGTATCCAAGCCCTCAGTTCATTAACTTTGTTCCCGGGGCTTCGTGTATTGCAGTACACGCACTCAAGCCCTTCTACCTTACCATGATTACACCCTTTTTTTCTGTTTCTCTTTCTTCAAAGCCTCTTTTTCTGCCAGTCACACCCATCGGTACCTTTCCGTTCTTCTTTCGGGTCACTACTATTGGGGACGCATAGGGGCTTCGGGACTTGGTGATGGTCCTAGCTTTCTTCAACATACTATAGAACATCCTCCACTTCTGCAGGGCTCAGTCGCCGCGACCTTTCTGAAGGGGATATCCCCGGTAACCTGGATATTGTGATTCGTGCTCTTGGAACAACCCACATCAATCTCATCAGTGGGAAAACACCTTCCAGCTTCAACATCCTCTCTTCCAAACTCCTTTTCCAACCCACCGGCACCAGTGAGTCCCGAGATTTTGTAATGGGACGGTCCAGTGTGAGATGTTCTCAATATCTGACCCTGAGAGTCTATCAAGCAATCGTGTGGCGGGAATTCACTCTGTCTGAGGCTGGGAGTGTCTGATCCAACGGTGCGGCGGGAGCTTCGTTCAATGTCTGATCCTTGGAGTCTGCATTGGGACGATGTGGAGGGAGCATCACTGTGATGAGACGTTGTGCAGTGAGATTCACACCGTGTCTGACCTGGGCAGAGTGAGGTAGGGTAGTGCGGTGGAAGATTCTCTCAATGTCTGAACATGTGAGGTGTGATGTGACGGTGTGGAGGGAGCTTCACTTTGTGTCTGACTCCAGGTTTGTGCGATTGGACGATGTGGAAGGAGCCTCACTCTGCCTCTAACCCCGGGAGTGTGTAATGGGACGGTGGGGAGGGAGATTAACTCTGTGTGTGATCCGTCGAATTTGTGATGGGATGGTCTGTAGGGAGCTCCACCTTGTGGCTGACACCTGTAGTGTTTGATGGGAAAGTGTAGAGGGAGCTTAACACTGTGTCTGATCCAGGGTGTTTGACGTCGGTTGGTGCTGTGGGAGATTTTCTCAGTGTCTGGCACTGTGACGGTATGGCGTGGAGGGAGCCTTACCCTATATCTAACACCGGACTTTTGCGATGGAACGGCCCGGAGTGAGATTTTCTCAATGCCTGACCCTGAGAGTGAGAGCGAAGTTGTGCAGTGAATTCTCTGTGTCTGACCATTTGAGTACGTGAAGAGGCGGTGTGGAGAGAGCTTCATTCTGTGTCTGATCCCGGGAATATGTGGTGGAGCGGTGTGGAGGATGCTTCACTCTCTGTCTGAGTAGGCTGTGTGATGGAGCATTGTGGAAGGAGTTTCACTCTGATTGTGAACCCGAGTGTGTGTGATGGGACGATGCAGAAGGAGTTTCACTCTGATTGTGAACCCGAGTGTGTGTGATGGGACGATGCAGAAGGAGTTTCACTCTGATTGTGAACACGAGTGTGTGTGATGGGACGATGTGGAAGAAGTTTCACACTGATTGTGAACCCGAGTGTGTGTGATGGGACGATGCGGAAGGAGTTTCACTCTGATTGTGAACACGAGTATGTGTGATGGGACGATGCGGAAGGAGATTCACCCTGTTTGTGAACACGAGTGTGTGTGGTGGGACGATGCGGAAGAAGATTCACGCTGTGAACCCGAGTGTGTGTGATGGGACGATGCGGAAGGAGTTTCACTGTTTGTGAACCCGAGTGTGTGTGATGGGACGATGCGGAAGGAGATTCACCCTGTGTCTGTTCCAGGAATTCTGTGATTGGACGACGTGGAGTAAATTTTTCTCAATGTATGACACTGGGTGTGTATCCTGCGATGGTGTGATGGGAATTCTGTCTCTCTGCCCCGTGACTGTCTGATGGGATGATAGGGATGGAGCTTCACTCTGTGTCCGATCCGGGGAGAGTGTGATGGGATAGTGTGTAACGGGCTTCACACTGTATCTGATCTGGGGATTGTGTGATGGGAGATCAGTTTCAAGAGAGCTTCACTCTGTGTCTGATCCAGGGAGTGTGTGACGGGAGGACGCGGAGGGAGATTCACACGATGTCTGATCCGGGAAGTGAGTGGTGGGACGGTGTGAAGGGAGCTTCACTGTGTCTGGCCCCAGGAGTGCGTGATGCAAAGATGCATGCGGAGATTCAGTCTTTGTATGATCCCGGGAGTGCTTGATGGAATGGTGCGTAGGGAGCTTCACCCCGTGTTGATTGCTCTGTTCCACTCCCAATCCTTCTCTTGTTAGAGACCTTTGTGGGCGCAGGTCTGATATTATACAGTGTATGAGCTTCTCTTTTGTCGTTTTTGTCTCTGAGTTCAAGGAGAGCATGCAGAATGGTGGGGGTCACGAGAGTGCCCGTATGTGGGGTGGAAGGAGGCGGTGAGCAGCCTGGATAGGGATGGGGAGTGAGGAGATTGTGGGGACCAGGCACACTCTCAGAATGACATCCGTCCGCCTGGAGCTGAGACGCTGCTGTACCAGTATGAGTAGCTCAGACCCATTAGTGTAGTACACCGGGTGCGGGGGGCAGTAACCCCAAGTTTCTTTTCTCAGAGCAAACATTCCTCTCAGTCGTGATGTATGTAGACATGTTTACGACCCAGCACAAAGTTTGATACATTTCAACCGAACAAGCTGAGGGTGGTTTATTGTACCGGTAGTGGGAGATGAGGTTACAGTGAGATGAGCTGTGATTGCAATTGGTGAAGAATCAGAGTGGAGAGGCCGCTTTACTCTCAGTCAATCTGCTCAGCCGATGGACAAGAGTCGCACTGACACAAGGTGAGGTGGAGAGTTGGGTCTGATGGGGTTTGAAACAATATCCCCTTTGCTGGAGGAATGTCACTCGGAATTTACAACCCTAAATCACATCACAATTTCCAATGTCAGTTTTACTGAGGTAATCACAGTGTTGCAACACCGGTTGCAATTGACTGACGTAATCATATTGTCAATAATTTTTTTTAATGTTTATTTTTAAACCAGTTAAATCCTGTCCCCTTGGAGTCGGTAAATGCCATTAAAACCCCAGTTATGTGCAGCCTTGATATTTCATTCCGGGAGATCGCCTATGGCTCACGGGGACAAACCGCTGACCAGAGAAAATGCCTGCATTACTTGAGAGGAACATGCGAGTGGACAGTATACTGACCTTGTTCATTGTCGTCATTGGAGTTCCTGGTGAGTGAGCACAGATATTCGCGTTTGGCTTTCTGTCCGTTAACCGGTGTGAGCCTGTTTGAGGTCATTTTACAAGCCTTCCCCTTGATGCTTGGGGCAGAAATATCCATCAACGACATCGATCCTGATTCTTCAATATTCTGATTTATCAGATTTAATGACAAACTGAACTAAACCCCTGTCTCTCCTCTAACTCATAGGATTGACTTGAACGTTGTTCTCGCATTTGATGGAATTTTGTTCAGAGTGGTACCAATGCTGGGGACAGGCAGCGCTCCGGGAATGTGAGACTAGGAATATTATTGACCGGAGTGAATACTTGGCCCCTTAATGCCGCCCTGTCCATTTTATCCCAGTGTTGGGAGCCGTGAATCCTTCGGGAAGGTGTGAATGGGAAGTTATAATGGCACCTTGTCCATGTTGTTCCAGGGTTGAGGACAGACAGCTCTCCTGGAAGGAGAGAAGAGAAGACTTTCAGTAGCACCGCCCCCAGAGTTGTCCCGGGACGGTGTGACTTGGAATGGTTTGCATTTTGAAGTTCTCAGTCTCTGTGTTACTGATCAGATTGAACCCCTGGTCCTGTATTACACTTCTCCGTCTGGAACATTTCACAGTCGCATTCAATTGCTTGTTCGCAAATAATTGGGCCTGATCTCCTGAACCTGAATCCACGGATCTCCTGACGTGGGTTGCCGAAAGGAGCTGCGCTGTCGAAGTAATCCATTAACGGAGCCACTCGGCATCTGATTACTATGTTGTCCCGGCTTTCCCTCAGAGACCCGACGTAAACGGGAACCACGATTTGCCCCGAAGGAAGACCTCGGCCGGATACAATGAGTGTCTCTTCAGTGTGGCGATTGTTGCTGAGTTCCCACAGCATTTTGTGTGTATTGTTTGCCTTTGGACACCATAAGACATCGGAGCAGAAATAGGCCATCTGGCCCATCGAGTCTGCTCCGCCATTCAATCATGGCTGATCCCTTTTTCCCTACACCTCAACCCCAGCTCCCGGCCTTCTCCCCGCAATCTTGATGCCATGTCCAATCAGGAACCTATCAAACTGTACCGTAGAAACACCCGTCTTCCACAGCTGGATGTGGCAACAATTTCCACAAATTCACCACCCTCTGGCTAAAGAAATTAGTCCACATCCCTGTTATAAATGGGAGCCCCTCTATCCTCAGGCAGTGCCCTCGTCCTGGACTCTCCCACCAGCTTTTCCACATCTTCTTGTCTCGGTCATTTAACTTCGAAAGGTTTGAATGAGATCCCCACTCTGATCCGCGGACACTCTTTCGGCCCCGTCAGATGCTGACTTTCCAGTGGTCTGGGCAGTCACGGTTAATGGAACCGGGATGAGTACCGATCGTTGTTGTTCATGCCGTTCGTGTGTAACCCCGACAATTACCGTCGCATCGCCTTAACTCCACATTGAAGAAGGCAGGTCAGAGACAGTGTGACCCATGTTTGGTGTTGGATGAGCAGCCGTTCACCGCATCTAGTCTCCTGACCTCTGGCTGAAACCCGAACCTGTGTCCATTCCCGGAAAATGATTTTAATAATGCCCGCTGTCTTGTCTCTTCCCTCAACCTGCAGTGAATATATTGGCGATTGTGATCCTGTCTCGCGGAAAGTGCGGCCTGGCTACCTGCACCACTCGCTACCTGGTGGCTATGGCAACGGGAGATCTGCTGACCGTAGTCATAGAGGTCCTTTTGCGTCATGTCGTAAATTACTACTTCCCGTGGAATTTTCTGAGAAGTACCCCTGCGTGCAGGGTTATCGAAGTACTGAGGAAAACAGCCACAAACTGGTCTGTCTGGTTGACCGTCACCTTCACAGTTGATCGGTTTGTCGCCATCTGCTGTCAGAAGCTGAAAACAAAATATTGCACCGGGAAAACTGCGGCCGTGTTTCTGACAACAACCGGCGTGCTTTTTTTTCTGAGAAGCGTTCCCCGCTACTTCCTCTGGAAACCCGGACAGGTAATTAACAATGTACCGTGGTTCAGTGAACTCAAGGCCAATACTTACACTGACCTCGGGTGGATAGTATACGATTGGCTCGACATAGTTTTAAATCCGTTCATCCCTTTCGTTGTGATTCTGCTGCTCAACTCTCTGACGATCAGGCACATTGTTGTGGCCAGACGTGTCCGTAAGGGGCTGAGGGGTCAGAGCAAGGGGGAGAACAACAGGGACCCGGAGATGGAGAGCCGGAGGAGGTCCGTGATTTTACTCTTCACCTTGTCCGGCAGCTTCATCCTCCTGTGGATGACGATTGTTATAAATTCTGTGTATTATGAGATTGCAGGAATAGGATTCAACATCAATGATTCTGAATGGATCTTTCATAACGTCGGACTCGTGCTGAAGAATTTCAGCTGCTGCAGGAACACATTTATTTACGCGGTCACTCAGTCGAAATTCAGCGAGCATGTGATCAGCGCGGTGAAATATCCGGTCACCTCGGTGTTTCAGATCATTAATCACGCCGCGAACTGACAGCGACAAGTGTTTCAAGTGGGAACAGTTTCGACAAGATTAACGGGGATGTTGCCAGGAGGAGGGGTCTGTTTTATCCGGAGATTGGCAATGCTGGGGCTTTGATTACCCAACGGGACTGGCCTGTTTTGTTTCATTGCGGGCTGGAGTTGGGAAAGGGGAGACAGTTGACATGCCTTTTCATAATTTTCCGATCTGTACATCGTACATCGTCCGCCTGCAAAGGCAACTTCCGAATTCTGGGATGATTGCACAGTTAATGTATGCTCGTTGGATTTTGTGAATAAAGCGATTCCCTGCCGTTTTAATTGTAGTAGAACAGGAGACCGATCGCCAACTCCAACCCCACTGCCCCGCGGAAAACGGAACAAAAAACAAAAATATCGACCCAAACCCCACTCCCCTTTGAAATTAAAAGGGAAAGAAATGGGCGAAAATCACGGATCATAGAAACCTTAGTGCGAGATCGCCACACTTCATTAACGCCATTACATCCAACACATAAGGCAGATACACGGAAATATCTTCCATCGTCAACGAAAACTGAGACACCACACGATAAACCGACACGCCTGGCACAGCGAGAGGCGTGTCCGTCTCAATTAACTTGACCAGTACTTAACGACACTCGTTAAGAAAATAATTAGCAAATGTAGGCGCTAGAGAAACGGAGAAGTCCAACGCTCTTCGACACGTGGCAGAGACCCAGGGACGGTAGGTGGCGCTGTATCAATGGAAAAAGTCTGCCTGGATGTTATTGCAGTGCGGAGCAGGATCGACAGGGAAGATGACGGACACCAGCTCTTCCGTTTATTGTGGAAGGGAGTTAGAGGAGAGAAAGTGGGATGCTGGGGAGAAAGAGAGTAATAGGGAGCGAGGGCAGAGATAGGAAAAGCGACTGAGAGCTTCGGAGGGGATCGGAACAGAGGAAACAGTGAAAGATAATCAGCCGATCAGGTCCCGGGACAGCAGAGAGACTCTGCATATTAACGACACCAAACCGCTCAGCAGTAAACCAAACCCTGCACATCCACCCCCCCCCCCCCCATGCAGCCCCTCCGCACGGAAACTCTGGCCACCCCACAAAGGTAACCCCCAACATCCAAGGGAGAAGAAAAAAAATCCAATCATATGAAGGGAATTTTATTAAAGCGAGGCTTTTGCAGTCAAATAGCCATTGCACAGGTTTCTCCGGTATTCCCTCTCGCTCTCTTCCCAACTCTCTCCCTCAGCCCCTCTTCCCACTCTCTGTCTCGCCTCTCGCATAACACACTCTCTCCGTCCCCTTTCCATGGATTCTCCCACTTTTTCCCAAGATTCATCTTTCCCTGGCCCTCCCTCCCCGTGTTTCCTACTCCTCACTCCCTCCGCTTCCGGTCTCTCACTCTCGTTACCGCTCTTCATTTCCTCCCCTCCATTCTCTCTATCACACTCTCAAACTCTCACTCCTTACTTACTCACGCAATCCCCTCTCTCTTTCCCTTGGTCTTCCGCCACACCCTCTCTCCCTACTCCATAATCCCTCTGCTCCTTCATTACCTCTTTGTCTCCTTCCCCGAACCTCCTACCCACTCTCTTGCTCCCACCACTCTCTGCCTCCTTTCCCACTCCCTCCCTCCGCATCCCTCCGCCTCCCGCTGTCATCTCACCACTCCTTTGTTACCCTGCTACCTCTAGCATGCCTCTCTTATACCCTTCTCTGCTCCCTCTCTAACCACTGTCCGTGTGAGTGTGTGCGTGAGTGAGAGACAGAGAGAGAGAGAGTAGGGGGAGACAGACAGGCAGACAGACAAACAGGGAGAGATGGGTCAGTGCATGTGCTTCCTTTTCTCCAGATGTGTAAGGATGGTGTGCAGAGCTGTGGCCATTGCGTGATTTGGCGATGGGACAGTGTGTGCGGACAACAGTGTGAGTGAGAGAATGCTGATAAAGGGTATTTGAAAGAGCTATGGGACTTGGGCAGGATGAAGGCGGACTAAACTCAAAATGTGCGCCGCAAAACTAGGAGGTGTGTTTACAGATATTTTTAATCTCTCCCCCTCCCAGTGTAGAGTGCCCTCCTGCTTCAAAGCATCCACCATTGTTCTTTTCCCTGAAATGTCTGAACGCCTGTTGTCCTGTCGCACTCACCTCAATGATAAGCAAATGCTTTGATTGTTCATGGACTACATCTGCAGCATGGTACCACCCACAATGGACCCCCTACAATTCACCTACCGACAGAACCGATCGATAGTTGACGCAATAGCCACAGCTCCACCCTCCGTCATTACACATCTGGAGAAAAGGAATGCTTATGTGAGAATGCCGTTATCGGACTAAATTCAACTCCGTCATTTGCCTCCAGGCTTCACGAGAAGCTCAGAGACCTCGGCCTTCACCGTGCCTTGTGCAGCCGGATCCTGGACCTCCTGTCAGATGGCCGGCAGGTGGTAAGAGTGGGCTCCCTTACTTCTCAACTGCTGACCCTCAACATGTTCCCCTCGGGGCTGTGTCCTAACCCCCTCCTTTATTTTCTGTAAATTCATGACATGTCGCCAAAACAGCTCCCATCTGCTAATTAAATTTGCTGTCGATACTGCACTCTTTGGCCTTATCACAGATAATAATGAGGCAGCCTACAGAGAGGTCATCACCTAGACACAGCTGTCAAAAAAAGACAACTACTCAATATCGCAGAAACAAAGGAGATGGTTGTGGACTATTGGAGCACTGAATGTTTCTGGAGTTGAGAGGTTAAACAACTATAAGCTCCTCGGCATCCACATCACCGAGCATCTCACACGATCTGTACATACCGGCTGTGCGATGAAAAAGGCACAACGGCGCCTCTGTCACCTCAAATTCCCAATGAAGTGCCGTCGTTGACTTTCATTCTTTATAGCTGCATCGATATGTCGGGACCAGGTTAGGTCCTCAGAAATCCTGACAGCCAGGAACTTGAAAATGCTCACTCTCTCCCCTTCTGATCCTTCTATGAGGATTGGTGTGTGTTCTTTCGTCTTCCCTTCCTGAAGTCCACCATCGGGTCTTTCGTCTTACTGATGTGGAGTGTAAGGTTGTTGCTGCGACACCACTCCATCAGTTGGCATATCTTGCCCACTCGTCTTCCTCAGCGTTCCTCCGGGCAACGGTGTACCCACAATACAATATATCATACACAGCACATAAAACAAAATATTGCCATAAATTGTGGGTGTTGATCATCGCTTTTCGTGCAATGTCCCTTGCATTGAAATATTCGCAACTCAGAATCTTCGTCTCACAATGATCGTGCTTCTGATTCCGGACCCTGTCCGAGTTCATCACAAAATCCGTCTTCACATGCTCTCCACTATCAGTTCTGGCACTCCCGGGAAAAGAGCGCAATAATGCAAAATTCTGAAGCACTCCCTCCTAAACCAAATCCTTAACCACGTATTAAACTATCCGACCTTTTACTTAACACGTCACTAGTGCGTAGCATGGGTAAAATCATGAGATCACAATCATGGAGCTCCTGTCCATAAACGTTCCACTTGACTCCCTGACCTCACTTTCTAGAATCTCGTGGAGTGCCTGAAAGATAAATCTGGAAGTACAGTTGTGTGTGTGTGTGTGTGCGTGTGTGAGTGTTTGTGTGTGTGTGTGTGTGTGTGTGTGTGTGTGTGTGTGTGTGTGTGTGTGTGTGTGTGTGTGTGTGTGTGTGTGTGTTACTACCTGGGCCTGCATGTCTCTGTGCTGTTGTGTACATGCGTGTGTGTCTCCTTAGGTTCATGTCTTCACGTTTTTCTGTCTGGGAGTTAGTGTGTGACTGTTTCTGCGTCTTCCTCAGCGTGTGTGGCAGTGTTTGTGTGTGGGTGATAGTATGCGGGACTATGTGTGGGTGCGGGTATCTGTCTCGGGGTGTATGTGTATTTGTGTGAGCGAGTGTGCCGGTGTGTGTCTGGGTTAATTTTATGTATTAGGGAGGGAGACACATCAGCAGCCATTCCACGTCATAAACACAAGGATCCGCACACCTGACTGTCCGCTTTAGTCCATTGTCTCTGCCTGCTCTTGTCCGACCAAACTCGTGTCCGTATACTGTGACGCAGCAGGCCAGGCAGCATCTACAGGAAGAAGTACAGTCGATGTTTCGGGCCGAGACCCTTCGTCAGGACTAACTGAAAGAAAAGATAGCAAGAGTTTTGAAAGAAGGTGATGGAGGGGGAAATCCGAAATGATAGGAGAAGACAGGAGCAGGAGAGGTGAAGCTAAGTTTTGGAAAGGTGATTGGCAAAAGGTCTTCAGAGCTGGAGAAGGGAAAGGGTCACGCGACTGGAGGCCTCGGGTGAAAGAAAGGTGGGGGGAGCACCGGAGGGAGATGGGAACAGGCAAAGAGTGATTGTGAGAGGGGCAGAGAGAGAGAGAAAAAAGGAGAGGGAGGTAATAAATAATTTAAAAAAAAAACAAGGAATGGGGTAAGAAGGCGAGGAGATGGATCAACGCAAGACAGAGAAATCAATGTTCATCCCATTAGGTTGGAGGTTACCCAGTGGGAATATATGATGTTGTTCCTCCAACCTGAGTTTGGATACATTTGGACAATAGAGGAGTCCATGGATAGACATATGAGAATGGGAATGGGACGTGGAATTAAAATGTGTGGCCACTGGGAGATCCTGCCTACTCTGGCTGACAGAGCGTAGGTGAACAGCGAAATGGTCTCGCAGACTGCGTCGCGTCTCACCAATATATAAAAGGCCGCACCGGGAGCACCGGACACAGTATACCACACCGGCCGACTCACAGGTGAAGTGTCGCCTCACATGGTATGTAAAATGGGACATCATTTTATCTCCCTCGGTCCAGTGCAATCCCGTTCACATCTATGACACTTCACATGGTATCGATTTCTTGAACAAATTAAAATTCCTGGACACGATCGCTTCGCTGGGCATGACTGCGCAGTACCGAAACACTTCAACCACCATCCCTACCAACCAAGAAGGTTGTAAAGAGCTCCGCTTCCTTCTCGACAACAGAAACAACCGGTTCCCCACCAGCTCCCGTTATTCAGAGTTGCAGAACACGACAATAAAGAAAGAGACGCTTTTGCTCCTTCCCACCGTACCGAGTCCCAGGACTGCGCCTGGACCACAGCCCAACCAGACCCTTCTGATCCATGTGCTTATCCAAACTTTAGTTCGTCCCGCTGTCGCGCCACGCTCTGAGTGAAGAATTTGACCTCAAGTTCCCCGGAAATTGTACGTCTTTTACCCAAAACATGCGACCTCCTGTTCCTGTCGCGCCCAACCTCAGTGGAAAAAAAAATCATGCCTGCATTTACTCTATCAAAAGTACTCAGAATAGGTGATACAGCAGAATTTCAATCGCATAACCCATTTCGATAATTCCGTGTCTGACGAATGGTTCCTTTATTCGACAGACATATTTACAGTGGCAGATCACTGTAAATGATGTGACCCCTTTGATAGTTTAGACGCTTATGTTGGTTCCAACCAATTCACAGAAATGGTCAAAAAGCTTCTGAGAAGAGAGAACCAGACGCCGAAGGTTATCATTGTGGGAGTTGACACGTGTACGGGCAGGGGGTGCAGGGAGACTGATGGGGGACCGGAGATGAGATCCGTTTAGTGTGGCGACATGGTTCACGCAGACACTGTCGGCCGAATGATCTGTTCCTCTATTTACCGTTCTCACTTTTGTGCAGGAGGAAAGATAAAAGGCAGAATTTTTTTTAATATTTCAGAGAAATGGTGGTGAACGTGGACATGTTGTTGAACCAGGGCAGAGTGCGGTACACTTCACACAAACAAGCTGACAATGGCCACTGTGGGGGATAAGGTCACAGTGAGATGAGCTGTGATTACAACTGGTGCAGAATCAGAGTGGAGAGGCGCTTTTACTCTCAGTTAATCTGCTCAGCAGATGGACAAGAATCGGGCGACACAAGCAGAGATTGAATGCTGTGTCTGATGGCATCGTTAACAGTATCCACTCTGCTGGAAGAACCCCGTTTGCAATTTACACCGCTTAAAATGGTTACTGGAAACCGGGAATGAGATCTGAGCCTAGTTATTGGTAATGTGGAGCGAGATCTCAGGACGGTCACTGTTAATAGAAAGTGATCGGAAGACGGGCACTTATAATCCGGAGTGATCCAAGGAAGATTATTAGTAATCCGGAGTGAGATCTGAGGACGGTTACCGGTAATCGAGAATGAGATCCGAGACTGGTTACTGGTAATCGGCAGTGAAAACTGAGAATGATTACTGGTAATCGGGAGTGAGATCTAAGTAAGATTATTGGTAATCTGGAGTGAGATGTGAGATGTTCGCTGTAAAACTCAGTCGTTCTCCTGAACCGATTGCCAAGAGTCGCACCGACACAACATGAGTTGGAGAGATGAGACAGATGGTGTTTGGAAAATTATCCACTTTGCTGGAAGAATGCCAGGCGCTATTTGTAGGTGTAGGGAGATGGATCAGGGGCCGGGAGATGAGATCCGTTTAGTGTGGCGACATGGTTCACGCAGACACTGTGGGCCGAAGGATCTGTTCCTCTATTTACCGTTCTCACTTCTATGCAGGGGGAAAGATAAAAGGCAGAAACATTTTTTTTTATTTCAGAGAATTGGTGGACAACGTGGACATGTTCTTGAATCAGGACTGAGTGCGGTACACTTCATAAAAACAAGCTGACAATGCCCACTGTGGGAGATAAGGTCACAGTGAGATGAGCTGTGATTACAACTGGTGCAGAATCAGAGTGGAGAGGCGCTTTTACTCTCAGCCAGTCTGCTCAGCCGTTGAACAAGGGTTGGGCGAGACAAGCTGAGGTTGAGTGCTGGGTCAGATGGCATTGTTAACAATATCCACTCTGCTGGAAGAACGCCGTTAGCAATTTACGCCCCTTCAAATCGTCACAAGATGATTACAGCAGTGAAAACTGGGAATGGTTACTGCTGATCGGTAGTGAGATCCGAGAATGGTTACTGGTAACCGGCAGTGAAAACTGGGAATGATTATTGGTAATCGGTAGTGAGATGTGAGGACGGTTACTGATAATCAGGAGTGAAATCTGTGGATGGTTCCTGCTGATCGGTAGTGAGATCCGCGAATGGTTACTGGTAACCGGCAGTGAAAACTGGGAATGATTATTGGTAATCGGTAGTGAGATGTGAGGACGGTTACTGATAATCAGGAGTGAAATCTGTGGATGGTTGCTGTAAAACTGAGTCGGGCTGAACCGATGGCCAAGAGTCGAACCGACACAACATGAGTTGCAGAGATGGAACAGGTGGTGTTTGGAAAATTATCCACTTTGCGGAAGAATGCCAGGCGCTATTTGCCATACCATCATAATTTCCATTGTTAGTAGTTTCATAATTATCTAACTTAACCACAGTAATGCAAAGTGGTGTCGCAATTGTGTGACGAAATCGGGTCGAAAATTATTTAAACATCTTTAATTTTAAATGTGTTGAACTCGGTCCCTGGGGAGTCGCACAAGGTATTAAACCCCAGGCATGTGCTGCCGCAGCACCTCATTCCGAGAGATCGCTTCTGGTACACGGGGACAAATCACCGGCCGGAGAGGATGCCTGCATTGCTGGATAGGTTCTTGAGTGTCTATAAAGTATTGAACTTGTTCATTGTCGTCATCGGAGCTCCCGGTGAGTCAGCAGAGCAATTCGTGTTTGTTATTTCTACCTGTTAACCGGTGTGAACCAGCTAATGGGAAGCTTACGGGATTCTCACTTGGGGATCGTTGCAGAAACACCCGCCAGTGATATGGAGTCTGCCAAATCAACATTCTGATTGTTTTTCTTATTTAATGACAAACGAGACTAAACCTCTCTCTCTTCTCCAACTCACGGGACCGACTGCAGTATTGTTGTTGTATTTGTTGGAATTTTATCCAGAGTGGTACCAGAGCAGGCGACAGGAATGTGGGACTGGGGGAGTTATACTTGGCAGTGCTGGGTGTTTCTGAGTGACGAATCCGAGTGAATCCTTGTTCCTTGACTGACACCCTGTCCAGAGTTGTCCCAGGACTGGGAGCAGGCAAAGCTCCGGGAAGGGTTTGCATTTTGAATTTCACTATCTCTGTGTCACTGATCAGATTGAATCCCTGCTCCGCGTTTCACTTCTCCCTGTGGAACCTGTCACCGATAGTCCTTCTTGTGCAAGTGCTGGGAGCCGGGAATCCTCCGGGAAGGTGTGACTGGGAAGATTTAATGGCACCTTGTCCACGTTGTCCCAGTGATGAGGACAGACATCTCTCCAGGAAGGAGAGACTCGGAGACTTTCAGTGGCACCGTCTCCAGAGTTGTCCCAGTCTTGGGGACGGGCAGCACCCTGGGACGGTGTGACTGCGTCGGGTTTGCATTTTGAATTTCTCAGATTGTGTTACTGATCAGATTGAACCTGCGGTCCCAAGTTTCACTTCTCCCTGTGGAACCTGTCTCAGTCGCATTCTATTGCCTGTTTGTCAATTATTCGGTCTGATCTCCTGCACCTGAGTCACGGATCTGGTGACGGGGGTTGTGGAAATGAGCTGCGCTGTAGAAGTAATCCATTAACGGAGCCACTCGGCATCTGGTTACTGTGTTGTCCCGGCTTTCCCTCAGAGGCCCGACGTAAACTACTGCCCCGTTTTGCCCTGAAGAAAGGCCTTTGCCGGATATTTCGAGTGTCTATTCAATGTGGCTGTTCTTGCTGAGTTCCCCGGGCATTTTGTGTGTGTTGTCTCCCTTTGGATAACAAAAGACCATGTGGTCCATCGAGTCCGCCGTTCATCCTGGCTGATCCTATAATACTGTCCCACCATGGGAAGTATCTTTTCCACCTTGTTTGTATCTGGAAAGGTTTTAATAAGATTCACCCCCGACACCCCCACAACCCCTCTGATCCACGCAAAACCGTTTCGGCCCCGTCAGCTGTAAATCGCAGACTGGAACCGGGGTGAGCACCGATCGTTGCTGTTCATGCCGCTCGTGTTTAACCCCGACGATTAAAGATATCGCTTTATTTCCACATTAAGAAGGCAGGTCAGGGGCAATGTGGACCAGGTTTAGTGTGAGAACAGCAGTCGGTCACCATATCTACATCTCTGGATGAAAACACAAACTGTGTCCATTCCAGACAGCGAGTTTAATAATGAGCAGTGTCTGTTCTCTGCTCTCTACCTGCAGTGAATTTAGCGGCGATTGTGATCCTGTCCCGGGGAAAGTGCGGCCTCTCTACCTGCACCACTCGCTACCTGGTGGCCATGGCAGCGGGGGATCTGCTGACCATAATCATAGAGGTCCTTTTGCGTCAAGTCTTAGATTATTACATGCCGTGGAATTTTCTCAGGATTTACCCTGTATGCAAGGTTATGGAGGTACTGAGGCACACAGCCACATACTGTTCGGTCTGGTTCACCGTCACCTTCACTTTTGATCGGTTTGTCGCCATCTGCTGTCAGAAGCTGAAAACAAAATATTGCACCGGGAAAACTGCGGCCGTGGTTCTCACAACAGCCGGCGTGCTGTCCTTTCTGAGAAGCGTTCCCCGCTACTTCCTCTGGGAACCCAGGCAGATAATCAACAGTGTACCGTGGCTTTGTGAACTCACTGCCAATACTTACACTGACATCGGATGGATATTATACGATTGGCTCGACATAGTTTTAAATCCATTCATTCCTTTCGCTGCGATTCTGCTGCTCAACGCTCTGACGGTCAGGCACATTGTTGTGGCCAGTCGTGTCCGTAAGGGGCTGAGGGGTCAGAGCAAGGGGGAGAACAGCAGAGACCCGGAGATGGAGAGCCGGAGGAGGTCTGTGGTTTTACTCTTCACCCTCTCCGGCAGCTTCATCCTCCTGTGGATGACGTGGATGTTAAATTTAATGTATTATGAGATCAAAGGAATAAGATTCATATATTTCAGTGATTCTGAATGGATATTTCACTACGTCGGAGCCTTGCTGAAGAATTTCAGCTGCTGCACAAACACATTTATTTACGCGGTCACTCAGTCGAAATTCAGGGAGCAGGTGATCGGCGCGGTGAAATATCCATTCACCTCGGTGATTCAGTTCATTACTCAAGCCGCGCACTGAGCGGAGTCTGGAGGCGGCAGCAGTGTCTCCAGTCCGGACTCCAGATCCTCACATTCACCGCCTGATCTCACCTTGTGCTATTTCCGGGAGGACTGTGTGTGTGTGTGTGTGTGTGTGTGTGTGTGTGTGTGTGTGTGTGTGTGTGTGTGTGTGTGTGTGTGTGTGTGTGTGTGTGTGTGTGTGTGTGTGTGTGAGTGTGTGTGTGTGTGTGTGTGTGTGTGTGTGTGTGTGTGTGTGTGTGTGGATGATGCAAGGAAGTGGAGTGGGGGTGGGAGAACTGTGTTAAAGAGTTTGGCCAGCCTGGGTCCATATTCTCATTCAGGAGTGACCTGCCTTGATTGTAATTTCTACCCACCGTCAATGCTGCGCTGGAGATGGGAAAGTTGGCCAATTCAGATGCATTTTAGTAGTTTTGAAATCGGGACACAGTGCACCGTGTTTTTGTAGTGGTGGGCCCGAATTCTGGGATGAGTGCGCAGTCAACGCAGCCTTGTAGGACTTTGCGAGTAAAATATGTCCGTGCTTTTCAGTTTATAACAAAGGTCGGAAACCAAAACCAGTCTCTCTGCACTTTCGGCATTGTCAGGCATCGCCTCGTAAAGTGAACACAACAATTCTATGCTGAAGTTGTGAATTATGTCGAATATTTCCTCTTACGAACAGCTTGCGTCATTTGCCTCAGTTTACTTTGCCCCACAAATGTTTCGTGACAGTGGGACTTGTTGTAACGGAGGGGACAATCATCGTTACACCACAGTCTTATCTGGGATCAGAGCACAGTCACGATCCAGTCTCCTCCTGACTCGAGTCCTCCCGTCCCGGTAACTAAAGACCTGAATCCTTACCGCGCCTGTCTGGGTTAATTACATCCTTTCTGAGGCGGGCGTCCAGAGATTCACTCGGTTCTCCAGCTGTTGTCTCACCAAACCAGAAAGGGACAGAACGGGAACAGGCCTTTCCGATCACTGCGTGTCTGAACCAGTTGAACTGGTAATTTCATGCCGAGCTCAACCAATCCCGTCTGCCCCCACAAGGTCCACATCCCTGCATTTTTCTTATATTCCTGTGATTTCGAATATCCTCCATCGACCCAGCCTGCACCATCTTATGTGCGTGTGGATAAGAGTTCAAAATGTAGTTAAAGTGAAAGAGTATCGAAAAGATTAACGAGGATGTTGGCAGGAGGAGGGGAACTGTCCTTGGCCAGGCTGGGGTTTGATGGTCCATCTCGAATGACCTGCCGTGATCCGTATTGTCATAGTTTTGCAATCGGCAGAATGTGCACCGTCCGACTGCAGTGGCCAGGGCCCGAATTCTTGGATGAGTGCACAGTTTGTATATGCTCGTAGGATTTTGTGAATAAAACGAGTGCGAGTTGTTTGATGTGTTTAACCAGAGCCGCAGCCTTTCGATTCCGTTACGAAGAAACCAAATGTAGTCGTCCTACAGTCCCTGCACTTTATCGGGGCCCGCTTCGGAAAGCGATCACAATTCAATGACGGAGTTTGTGAATAATGTCGAACACTTCCTCTTACAAACAGCTTGTGTCATTTGGCCCACATTACATTTCACTGAAAATGTTTCATGACACTGGGGCTTCTAGAGGGAGAGGCTAAAATCGTTTCCATGACGCTGAGATTTGGGATCAGCGCATAGTCACTATCCAGTCTCCTCCTGACTCGAGCCTCCGATCCCGGTAACAAAAGTCCTGAATCCTTATTGAGCCTGTCTCGGTTAATTACGTCCTTTCTGAGGCGGGCGACCAGAGATTCACACGGTGCTCCAGCCGCGGTCTCACCAAACCAGAAAGTGTTTCTGCTCAGTGCGTTGTTCTGAACCAAATGAACTGGTAATTTAATGCTTAGCTGAACCAATCCCTTCTGCCCACAGACGTTTCTCATCCCACCACTCTCCCCACATTCATGTGGATTCAAATGCCCTCCATCGCCTCTGCCTCCACCATGACTACGGCTATTCTTGCCAGACACCAACCACTACGAGCATGAAAAGAAAGATTTGCAACGCACATCTCATGAAAATATTATGGGTCAGGTTTGAAGTTACTGTGTCATATGGGTGGATTTTTTCCCAGCAGCAGATGGAGAAAATATACAAAATGACACTAAATTAAAAACAAACAAATAAATAGGAAATTAAGAGAGCCAGAAGGGTCCAGAATAAGGTCTTCGCGGGCAGGATTATGGAAAACCACAAGGCATTCTACAAGTATGTGAAGAGCATGAGCATTAGACGTGAAAGAATAGGAAAGCATAGGCCCTATCAAGTGTAACATGGAACCGGAGGAAATACCAAAAGTACTTAATGAAAATTTTACTTCAGTATTCACTATGGAAAAGGATCTTGATGATTGCGGTGATGTCTTGTAGCAAACTGAAAAGCTTGAGCATGCAGAGATTAAGAAAGAGAATGTGCTGGGGCATTTAGAAAGCATCAAGTTGGATAGGTCGACGGGACCGGATGCGATATACCCCAGGCTACAGTGAGAGGTGAGGAAGGAGATTGCTGAGCCTCTGGCGATATTCTTTGCAACATCAAAAGGGACGGGAGAGGTTCCGAAGGATTGGAGGGTTGCGGATGTTGTTCCCTTATTCAAGAAAGGGAGTAGAGATAGCCCAGGAAATTATTGACCAGTGAGTTTTACCTCAGAGTTTGGTAAGTTGATGAAGAAGATCCTGCGAGGCAGGATTTATGGGGGCATTTGGTGAGGTATAATATGACTAGGAACAGTCAGCACGGCTTTGTCAAGCAGAACACTGGACTTACGAGACTGATTAATTATTTTTCACGATGTGACTAAACACATTGATGAAGGAAGAGTAGTAGATGTAGTGTATATGGATTTCAGGAAGGCGTTTGATAAGGCATACAATACAAGGCTTACTTGGAAAGTAAGGAGACATGAGTTCCCAAGGAACTTCGCTGTTTGGATCTAGAACAGGATTGCCCACGGAAGGTAAAGACTGGTTGTAGAGGGGTCATATTCTGCGTGGAGGCCGGTGACCAGTGGAGTGCCTCAGGGATCTGTTCTGGGACCCTACTCTTCGTGATTTTCATAAAGGACCTGGATAAGGAAGTGGAGGGATAGGATAGTAAATTTGCTGATGCCACAAAGGTTGGAGGTGTTGTGGGTAGTGTGGAGGGCTGTCAGAGGTTGCAGAGGGTCATTGATAGGATGCAAAACTGAGCTGAGAAGTGGCAGATGGAGTTTAACCCAGCTATGTGTGAGGTAGTTCATTTTGCTTGGTCAGGTATGATGGCAGAACATAGTATTAATGGTAGGACTCTTGGCAGTGCGGAGGATCAGATGGATAATGGTTCCGAGTCCAGAGGACGCTCAAACAAGCTGCGCAGGTTGATCTGTGGTTAAGAAGGCGTACAGTGTATTGGCCTTCATCAATTGTTGAATTAAATTTAGGAGCCTACAGGTAATGTTGCAGCTATATAGTAGCCTGGTCACACTCCACTTGGAGTACTATGCTCAGTTCTGGTCGCTTCACTACTGGAAGGATGTGGAAGCCATAGAAAGGATGCAGAGGAGATTTACAAAGATGTTGCCTGGATTGGGGAGCATGCCTTATGAGAATAGGTTGAGTGAACTCGGCCTTCTTCTCCTTGGACCAACGGAGGATTAGAGGCGACCTAATAGAGGTATTTGAGATTATGAGAGACATTGATAGTGTGGATAGTCAGAAGCTTTTTCCTAGGGCTGAAATGGTTGCCACAAGAAGGCACAGGTTTAAGCTGCTGGGCAGTAGGTACAAAAGAGATGTCAGGGGTATGTTTTTCACTCCGAGAGTGGTGAATTCGTGGAATGGGCTGTAGGCAACGTTGTTGAAGCAGATACGATTGGGTCTTTTAAGAGACTTTTGGATAGATACATGGAGCTTAGAAAATTGGAGTGCTATATGTCAGCCTAGAAATTCTAAGGTAGGGACATTTTCGGCACAACTTTGTGGGCTGAAGGGCCTGTATTGTGCTGTAGGTTTTCTGTGTGTCTATCTTTCTATGTTTCTAAGTTTCTAATAAATCATTCGAAAACAACTCCGTGCGTTTGACTCATCTCCGCTGGGACAGGAACTGGCTTGAATGTATCTCCGTTGCTTTGAACATGTGCTGGGGGGTCCTTTCCCGGCTGTCAGAGTGTATGTCCAAACCTTTACTACTGTGCAGGCATACAAACTTCTTCTGAATTTGTCTAAGTACAAGGGCACCAAGGAGGACGCGTCAAGTATCTTAAAGAGCATCAAGCGGGTTATGTTTCCAGCGCCTTGACGGGATTGTTTGCACATTATTGAGAGGGAGGACATGGATATACTGAGGATTTGACCAATATATTTGGGTTCACATTTTCCACAGGTAAGATCCAAAAGAGCCAATAATAAATATTATTGTTAATTCAGAAGCAGGATGGATCTTCCTGAAAAACATAGACCCACCTCATGTCAAGGGTAGGTACGTTACTGGAGAGGAATGTTTGGGAAAGGATGCAGAGGTACACGCAAATAAACAGACCTTCTTCCCCCTCCAGTCAGTGCCGACCTGCATTCTGGCCGAGTACCATAGACCGGTACCGGCACAACTGCCTGACACACTCTTTCCCGTCATGCACCTGTCCAGATGGTCAGACGAATAAAGGAGATGGAAGCCGTCCTGAGTGACCCACCCTCCTCCCCATTTCACAAATAGGAACGGCATCCCGATCAACGAGCCCCAACCGCCTCGCCACGCACACAGCCGAACAAAAACATCGAGCCCAAATCTCGCCTCCCCCGCGATAAACGAGCAGTAACGTCGATTGCTAAGCAGCCGTCTACTCGCAAAACGAGAGGGAAAGCAATAGGTGAAAAACCCAAAATATAAAAAAATTATAAAAGTGTGAAAGTCGACAGTACATGAAGGCAATGGTGCAATGCATAACGCAGAAACACGGTAGCACCTTCCTTCGTCAATGAAAGGAGAAGCCTGCCCGCCTGCCCGAGAGAGACTCACAGCGACAGGGGTGACGGATTCGTGTCACTGGACACCATT
Organism: Hypanus sabinus; assembly: GCF_030144855.1. NCBI lineage: Eukaryota > Metazoa > Chordata > Chondrichthyes > Myliobatiformes > Dasyatidae > Hypanus > Hypanus sabinus. The sequence continues at coordinate 683,804 of NW_026779325.1, read as the reverse complement.
AAATGGAAGGCACCGGCACTCACTGGCCACAGCACAGATAACAATTAGCAAACACAAGCGCCAGAGCAACCGAGTAGCCCAGCGCTCTCCGACACGTGGCCACAGGCCCAGGAAAGGGAGGTGTACCCGTTTCCACGGCCAGATCTACCGGGATCTTATTGCATGGCCGAGCAGGCTCGACCAACCACGTGAACGGCTCCTGCACCTGTTATTTTCCTACTTTAATATGTAAGAAAAAGAGAGGTCGGGTAGAAAGTGAGGAATAGGGAGCGAGGATAGATATAGAGAGGAAGGGAGAGATTTTCGGAAGACTCGGAAACAGGGAAAAAATGAAAAATGAATTAGCTGCCTGGACAGCAACGAAGACTCTGCAGATTTATACAGCCACACTCTCAACATTAAAACATCCCACCCTATTTTTTTAGCACACTGTCTAATATCTGTGATGGATAAGCTCCAGGTCTCGAAGGATTTTTACTGGCACCGGAGTGGATCCCCCTTTCAAGGATACAAATCCCTCAGTTATAAAATGCTCATATCCCCTTTTGACTTAGTCAAACCCTGACAAAGCTTCATTTGTATTTATCGAACCCTGTGAATTTACGGGTGCTTCAGTATGTTGCACACAATCATCTGGGACCGCTTCCTTCTCTTTCGTTTTCAATCGGAGACAGTTGGATAATACGTGACCAGGTTTCATACAATAATTACAAATGGGACGACACTGTCTTTCCTTCACATATTTTCGTTCATCCTGACCTTTCTCACTAACTTCTGAATTAATTTCTGGTTTACTTTGACTTTCTTTGACACAGCTTGATCGTAAGCAAATTCCACATCAGTTTTATTTTCCACAGATCTTTTTCAAATTTCTGAATATTTCTCTAAATGCTTCCAGAAACAGTTTATACGCCTGCAGTATAGCTGCTTCTAAATATCATAATCAGGTGCTTGCTCAGCAATTAAAGCTGCATAAACCAGTTGTGCTTTACCCTTTATTACACTTTGTAACATCACTGGCCATTTCTCCTTCAACCACTCTGAAATCAGAGCAACAGCTTCAGATTGTTTGAATGTCAGAATGTTCAAAAATATTTCTCTAATTCAGTTTCACTAAATGGAGGAACAAATTTAATTTCCTGACTAACAACAAGCGTTTTCCTTGAACCAGAAGTCTGATCACCGGACCTTAATTCCGTCATCACAAGTTCAAATTTTCTCTTTTTATTTTAAGCTTCTAACCTACATCGCTCCATGTCAGCTTTACATCCCTCTGTCTTCATTTGTTCAATGAGTAACTGCATCTGAAGAAACATATCTAAAACCGCTTCATCAAAATCACCCGACTCTATATAGTGTGAGGCGATTTTTCTCTGAATTACAGACTTTATTGTTGTCTTCAAAATACCTTTAATTTCCAGCCTGCTAGCAATCTCAGGTACATCACTCTTTTTCGCTTTCGCTAATAACTCAGTGTCTGGTGATAACGGAAAGTCGTGAATATTCATTGTTGGTGAACAACATCCACAAACCAATCAAACAAAGGAATCGGGCTTTTCCCTTTTGAAATCAGACCCAATTGTGACGATACAGCAGCAATGAAAATAAAATTGAGATAGGTTTATTATAAACCAATAAAACATTTATTAAACACCTCTCAATAAAAATGAGAAGTAAACAAATGACTAACTTAACCAGAAGTTAACTGCTATACGAAAACTCGAACAGTTCTTAAAGCGATAAATGCGAACGCAGTTCTTAAAAGTGCTAAGAGCGAAAGTCCATACATTTACACAGTCAAATCAGAGAGACTTTCCTGAAGTAACGAATTCCTCGACCACGTGACGTTGCTGCTGATCCCAGCCGAAATATGCCTTGCTCGAACGATTTATGACGAAGGAAATATCACCGGCTTAAAGGAACTGACCTAATCACTTGGCGAAAGGCTGCGTCCAACCCTTTCTGCTTTCACAATGCAGGGACTATCTCGGATGCAGGTTACTACCTTCCGAACGAGGATTAAATAAGGTCGATCCTGTAATACCGACGATGACACCAACTTTACTCGCTCTTTCGGGTTTCCATTTCTCGGTAAATCTTCACTCTCCAATCATTGGACTTTGAAATTAAATCGAAGCTACATCACCATAACTGGCAGTAATTTTCAATACTGCAGGCACAACGACAATGTACCTTACAGTAAGAATCAAAACTGCAGTTTAAAACAAAACAGCGTCATGAAACCAAGGACACAGCATAACGGAGTAACGGACGACTTAAACGACGTCCCAACAAAAAATCCTGCGTCGCAGCAGGCTTTCCCCGTTTTATACCTGTTGGAAACCGGCCATCACATGACCTCACACTGGCGGGAAAATTGCATGATGTGACCTCTCACTGGCGGGAAAATACTTCACTACACAATCACAAGACCATTACATCACGCTCACCAGATACTCAATTAAATTATCGTCATGTGACATTCACAAGAAACATACGGGGACGTAAGACCTCCCCCTAAAAAAAACTGGTCGGTCCTGAGCAAAATTCTAATGATTAACCATTTGCCAAGATCCTTTTCAGTAGTGAATACTGAAGCAAAGTATTTATTAAGTACCTCAGCTGTAAACTCCGGTTGCATGCATAGTTTTTCACTATCACATTTGACTGGTCCTGTTCTCTCACGCCCTGTCCTCTTGCTTTTCACATACTTGTAGAATGCCTTGTGTTTTCCTTTATTTCTGCTCTCTTGGCCCCTTCCAGCTCTACTAATTACATTCTTAAGCTCCTTCCTGCTTGACGTATAATCATCATGATCTTTATTATTACGTAGGTTTTCGAACCTTTCGGAAGCTTTTCTTTTCTTCTTGACTAGATCTTTAACTGCCTTACTACACCACGGTTCCTGACCCTGTCATCCTTTCCCTGTCTCATTGGAACATACCTATGTAGATATCCACGATAATATCGCCTGAACATTTTTCACATTTCTGCCTTCCGTTTCCCTGAGAACATCTGTTCCTAATTTATGCTTCCAGGTTCCTGCCTGATATCCTCATATTTCCCCTCACTCCAATTAAACGCGTTGCCAACTTATCAGTTCCTATTTCTCTCCAGTGCTATGGTAAAGGAGATAGAATTGTGATCACTATCTCCAAAATGCTCTCCCTCTGAGAGACCTGACAGCTGACCGGGTTTGTTTCCCAATACCAGACTAAGTGCAGCCTCTCCTCTTGCAGGCTTATCTATATCTTTTTTCAGGAAACCTTCCTGAACTCAGCTGAGGAACTACACACCACCTATCCCCCTTGCTACACAGCGATGCCAATCAATAATTGGGAAATTAAAATCTCGCACCAAAACACTCCTCTTATTATTCCAGCTTTCCAGAATCTATCTCCCTCTCTGCCCGTCGATGTCCCATTTACTACTGGGAGATATGACCTGAGACCTTCTGCGTGCAAGTGCTTCAGATAGAGCTGAATTTGTTCAGTGTATGCAGGATAGTTTATTGAATGAATATGTGGGCGGTCCAACTGGACCTGGTGTTGGGTGACGAGCCTGGCCAGGTGACTGACCTTTCAGTCGGGGAGCAGTTAGAGATTAGTGAACACATCTCACTAACTCTCACGACAGCTGCAGGTAAGGTTTAGAATGATGCTTCCGGAATGGTTTCAAATTGGAGTAGAACGCATTAAGCATTAACTGAGAAGAGTTCTTTTGGGAAGGTCTTTTCTCACGCAATTCCACATCAGACACACGGAGAATATTGGAAGAGCAATAACAGAGACTACAGGAATGGTGTGTCCCCGTTAAGCTGAAGGACGGGGATGGAAAGATAGGACAAGCTTAGATGCCCAGAGAGGTGATGAATGCAGTGAAGAAGTAAAAGGAAGAGAAGGTAAAGCTTCAGACGATGCACTTGAAGAGTAAAGAAGAAGGAGTGGTATTAGGAAAGCAAGGGGGTAACATGAAATGTCCTTGGCAAGTAGGATTCAGGAGAATCCCAAGGCTTTTCATTCGTACATGGAGAGCAAGTGGATAACTCTGGAGAGGGTGGGATCACTCAGACATAAAGGGGGAACATTTGCTTGTCTGTGGAGAATGTGCGTGAGGCACTTCATGAGTACTTTGCTTCAGTATTTACCGAGGAAAAGGACACGGAGGCCCAGGAGCTCAGTGCTCAGTGGATAAACACGTTACAGTGTTCAGAGATCAGGCTGGAGAAAATGTTTGGCCTCCTATGAGTATTAATGTGAAGGACTCCAGGACCTGATGGGATGTTCCCCGGGTTATTGAAGGATGCAAGGGACAGGATTGCTGCGGTTTTGACCGGCATGTTCGTGTCCTCTAGGCATAAGCGAGATCCCCGATGAATGGCCAGAATCTCTATATAAGAAAAGAAAAAAAATCAGGTAACTAGGAGAATTGGCTCTTTACTTCGGAACCGACTTGTCCATGGCACACAGTGTGCAGTGATGGAAGGGTCTTATTCGAGCTGGAGGACTGTAATTCGTGGAATTTCACAGGGGTGTCTGCTGGGACATTTGGGGCATTGCTTTAGGACGGAGATGAGGAGAACGTGCTTTACTCATAAGGTAATGAATCTGAGAGAAACAGTACAGGGAACCGGTAAATATACCTTCAGTGGCCACTTTACTGGGTACAGGAGTGGTAGTTGGCGTTGTTCTCTGCTACTGTCGCCCATCTACCCCAAGGTTCGACGTGTGAAATAGGTGGGTGAAGTTATGATGACGCTAAACGGCGACTCATTAACCTGCATCTTCGGAAACAGCTTTATTTCTATCGTCGATATCTCATTTTATTCCTTTCCGGGGTGTGGGGGTCCTTTTGAAGACATTCGTTCTTTGCGGGTACGGGACCGACTCTCAGGGTTTCACGACCGGCCGTTTTTGATATCCCGACGAGCGCCTTCAGGGTTCCGGGATTTCCTGGCTCCGGGGACGTGCTCATTCTGAGCCCTCGCCCCTGACTGAAAAGTCACGGGAGAACACGGGACATCGGGAGCAGCTGGTTGGCTGCCGGGGGTTGTGAGGACGGAGAGCTGCGACCTTTTGGTGCCTGCACTCCGAGCACAGAGCTCGGGGAAAGTGACGTAATAGACCTTTAACATCGTGAATCTGCCAGTTGTTTGTCATCTCTACCCTCTCGCTGTGAAACCGGGACACCTCTTTTTCCCTTATTAGGGAGAGAGTGCTTGTGGTATATTGAATACCGGGTGAACGAGTAGTCTTCGGGATACTGCAAATCTGTCTCTTTATTGATGCTTTGCTGCAGGCTGGAGCGATCGGTGGGAGGGGCTGATGCTTTCATTTGCTAGTGGGGAGGGCAATTCGTTGCTTTGCTGCCACTTGTGCGTGGGAGAGGGGTACTGGGGATGGGGGGGGCCTTTGCTGTTGTTACGTGTTATCTGTCACTCGTTCTTCTGTGCAGGTCTCTGTTTTCGTGGATATTCCCGAAGAAAGAGAATTTCAGGATGTATATTGTATCCATTTCCCCGACATTAAGTGCACCTTTTGAACCTGCCGACCGTCTGTGAGTTCAGAGATGCTCTTCAGCGCACCGCCGTTACACATTTGTTAGTTTGAGTTACTGTCATGCGTCTCAATCCCAGGAGATTATTCGTTTCAGAGATTCTCAAACCACCCCTTCTGTCAGCACAAATCATTCTACGGTCAAACTTAGTGAAATTATATTTCTTCCCTTTTCTGAAGTTTGTACTCATCAAGAACGAAACCTCCTGACCTTCTATGCTTTGAGCTGCTACCACATGATTGTCTGATTCGATATTTGCATTAGCGAACAAGTGTACAGGCGGAGGCTGAGTGCATTTTAGACACGAGCAGATTTCTGGGTGATGTGTGAAAGTCAGGTAGTGTCACGGTGGTCGCTGGCAGGATTTGAGACAGGTACGGAGGAACGGCAGAGTCGGTCACGGTGAGCGGGGCAACGACTGAACACAGCAGAGGTGTAAAAGGCAGATTCCCGCGTAGAGACAGAAACAAGTGGTTAGACATGGGGTAGGAAGCGACCGTCGGAGACGTGGCTGATCGGCAACGCGAAGCAAATCACTGTCCGAAGCACAAGGACTCACTGCCAATAAAGCGAGAGTCCCCACTAAATAATCGTGGAGTCTGTCTTTCCTCACTCTTTGCACCCCCCCCTCTCTCTCTCTCTCTCTCTCTCTCTCTCTCTCTCTCTCTCTCTCTCTCTCTCTCCTCTCTCTCTCTCTCTCTCTCTCTCTCTCTCTCTCTCTCTCTCTCTCTCTCTCTCTCTCTCTCTCTCTCTCTCTCTCTCTCTAACACCTGCTTTTGCAGATCAGAGCAACCTCCCCCCCCACGTATCTCCCCTCCCGACACGTCCATCAATATCAGTCCCAGGTCATCATCTCACCCTCTAACTCTCCCTTCTCTCTTCCCATCCTTGCCTCATGCCTCATTTGTCTATTTCTCCTTTTCGCCTCGCTCACACTACCACTCGCTCCTCTCCTTCATCTCACCCTTTTCTGCTTTTCTCCCAGCTCTCCACACCTCTCAGCAGCCCGACCTCCCTTACTGATGTCCTTACCTCACTTTCTCCCTCCACCATACAACCTTTATTTCACACTTATCCCACGTTACCTCACTCCATCCTTCTCTCTCCCCCATCTTCCCCCTCTGTCCTCCCTCTTCGCCCCGCTTTCTTTCCTTTCCCAACTCTCTCCCTCGCATCTTCCTCCCTCCTCTCAGTATCCAATACCGCACTATCGCTGGCACTTCCTTTCTATTTTACCCCTTCCTCATTCTCCATCATCTAATCGCTCCCTCACCTCCCCTCCCCTATCCTTTACCCCACTCTCTCCTATCTCGTTCCCCCTCTCTCGAGCCTGCTGGTTCTACTCTCCTTCTTTCCTTCTATCACCCTTCCTCTCTCTGACTCCAGCATCTCTCCCTTTCGCTTTCTCTCCCTCCACCCTCTCTTCTTAGATCGATTTTTCTATGCCCTTTCATCCCCCACCCTGTCTCTCCGTCTCTCCTCTCTCTCACTCTCTTTCCGCTCCCTGTCTCTCCCCTCTCTTTCCCACTTCTCTCTCCCCTTCTCTATCACTCCGCTGTTCTATCTCTCACATCTCTCTCTCCTCTCTTTCTCTCTCTTTCGCTCTCATACCTCCTATCTTTCTCACAATTTTCTCCCTTCACCCCCACCCTCTCGCTTCCTGCACCCTCTTTCTCCCCGACGCCATTCTGCCCATCGCTCCGCAGTTTTCTCTTTGTCTCTCCACCTGTGCCGAAAGAGTGTTGCCGATGGATTATTTTGGGAATTGGCTCTGGGCTGTCGGTACAGACAGTGTCGATCAACTCGGAGCGTTGAAGATGGTGCAGAGCAATGGGACCAGTTTGAGGATCGATACAGTTCTGTGGAGAGCGAGGGGACAGTGGGATGAGTTTATGACGTATATGGTGACGTCGACAGACAGAGCGGGGCAGTCGGAGTAGTTTAGGGACCGATATAGGGTTGCGAATATGAGGGGGCGTTGAGATTAGTTTAGAGGCTGATTAAGTGCTCTGGAGAAAGAGGGGGCAGTGTGATTAGTCGAGGGACTGAGAGTGCTCTGGAGAAAGAGGGGGCAGTGTGATTAGTTTAGGGACCGATACAGTGCTGTGGAGAGCTCACATACACAAGTACACTTTCTGATCCGTCCCTCCAGCTCTCCGTCGTGGTTTTCTACACACAGTCATTCCCTCACACGGCTGAGTTTGGTGGCCACGCATTAGGTTTAGGGGTGGGTCCTGAAAGAGCCTCAAATATTCTGATTGTGAGAGAGTCACTGAAGACACTTTGCAGCTTGGTGGATATGAAAGTGTTTAATCATCACCACAAACAGACATTGTCCTGGACACACTCTTTGCCGAAACTCTCAAACTTAAATTACGTCAAGGCGCTTTAATCCTGTTGACAATGGCAGCAGCAGCTGATTTAGTACATTTCAAAAGCTACAATGTTGCAATTCAGGATGTTGTGACTGACAAACGGTCCTTTTGAAGTACAGATTTACAGTGAAAGAACTTTGCAATTGATGAGACAGTTTTGAAGGTTCAGTCACTTTTAGTGATTCCAACAAATCCACACAGATGGTCAAAAAGCTTCTGAGAATTTAGGTCCCACAAACCCAGAATTACTGTTGTGAGTGTTGACACGTGGACAGACCGGGAGTATAGTGGGCTGGTCAAGAGTTATTAGCTTGGTTCCGTTTTATATGACGTTATGGTTGGCACAGTCACTGTGGGCCGAAGGGTCTATTCTCCTTCTTTACCTTTCTCTTTTCTATGTAGGATAAACAGAAAGCAGTAGTATCTTTTCTCAGAGCAAACATTTCTCTCAGTGGTGATGAACGTAGACAAGTTTATGACCCAGGACAAAGTTTGGTACACTTATCTCGAAGAAGCTGAGGATGGTTTCTTTTATCGGGAGTGGGAGATGAGGTTACAGTGAGATGAGCTGTCATTACATTTGGTGGAGAATTAGAGTGGAGAGGCCGCTTTACTCTCAGTCTGTCTGCTAGCCAATGAACAACATTCGCAGTGACGCAAGGTGAGGTGGAGAGTTGGGTCTAATGGTTTGTGAAACCATACTGTATCCCCTTTGTTGGAGGAATGCCAATCGATATTTATAAACCCTTAGTCACATCACAATTTCCATCGTTGACAGTTTCACAATTAATTCACTAAATTAATCACAGTGTTGCAACCAGAGATTGAACTTGGCTGACGCAATTCGATTGTAAATAATTGTTTTTAAATGTTTATTTTTAAATCTGTCGAAACCTGACCCCGTGGGGTCGCAAAAAGGCATTAAAAACCCCAGGTATGTGCAGCCTCGACATTTCATTCAGAGAGATATTCGGGCCAGATCACTCGCCGGAGAAAATGCCTGCATTGTTGGACAGGTTCCAGCCCGTCAATAAAATATTGAACGTGTTCATTGTCCTCATTGGAGTTCCTGGTGAGTGAGCACAGCTATTCGCGTTTGGTACTTCTGTCTGTAAACCGGTGTGAGGCAGTGTGGGTCATTTTACAAGCTACCACCTTGATGCTTGGGGCAGTAATACCCGTCAGTGATATCGGTCCGGACTCTCCAATATTATGATTTATCAGATTTAATGATAAACTGAACTAAACCCCTGTCTCTCCTCTAACTCACGGGATCGACTCGAAAGTTTGATGGAATTTTGTTCAGAGTGGTACCAATGCTGGGGACAGGCAGCTCTCCGGGAATGTGAGACTAGGAATGTCATACATTGTGGTGTTGACTGTTAATAAGTTATTGACCGGAGTGAATACATGGTTGGGAGCCGGGAATCTCCCGGAAAGTTGTGACTGGGAAGTTTTAAGGGCACCTTGTCCATGGTGTCCCAGCGTTGGGGACAGGCAGCTCTCCAGGAAGGAGAGACGAGCAGACTTTCAGTGGCACCGCTACCAGAGTTGTCCCAGTCTTGGGAACGGGCAGCACTCCGGGACGGTGTGACGTGAAGAGACCCTTCCAGAGACTGAATTTCAGTCATTGTGTTTCAGATCAGATTGTACCCGTGCTCCTGTGTTTCACTTCTCCCTGTGGAACCTGTCACAGTCGCATAATATTGCCTGTTTGTAAATAACTGGGCCTGATTTAATTAAACTGAGTCCACGGTTCTACTGACGTGAGTTGTCGAAAGGAGCTGCGCTGTCGAATTAATCCATTACCGGAGCCACTCGGCATCTGGTTAATATGTTGTCCCGGCTTTCTCTCAGATTCCCGACATAGCTCGGCGCACCCTTCGGCCTGAATAAATATCTCGGCAGGATATTTTGAGTATCTGTCCACTATCGGGAACACTAATGTGCTCCAACAGCAATTTGTGTGTGTTTTCGCCCCGTGGAAACTGTTTCTGCCCCGTCAGGTGCTGAGTTTCCAGAGGCTTGGTCAATCCTTGGAAATAAGCGAAACCGACCCCGCCAGCGACTAGAAACGCGTTAAATAACGATCGCTGTTGTTCGTGCAGCTCGTGTATAACCCCGACGATTACTGACACATCGCCTTATCTACACATTGAAGAAGGCGGGTCAGAGACAGTGTGACCCATGTTTGGTGTTGGATGAGCAGCCGTTCACCGCATCTAGTATCCTGATCTCTGGCTGAATCCCGAACGTGTGTCCAGTCCCGGAGAATGAGTTTAATAATGCCCGGTGTCTGTTCTCTTCTCTTTCCCTGCAGTGAATTTAGCAGCGATTGTGATCCTGTCCCGGGGAAAGTGCGGCCTCTCTACCTGCACCACTCGCTACCTGGTGGCCATGGCAGCGGGGGATCTGCTGACCGTAGTCATAGAGGTTCTTTTGCGTCTTGTCGTAAATCATTACTTTCCGTGGAATTTTCTCCATGTTACCCCTGTGTGCAGGGTTACGGAGGTACTGAGAATCGCAGCCGCAGACTGTTCTGTCTGGTTCACCGTCACCTTCACTTTTGATCGGTTTGTCGCCATCTGCTGTCAGAAGCTGAAAACAAAATATTGCACCGGGAAAACTGCGGCTGTGGTTCTCACAACAACCGGCGTGCTGTCCTTTCTGAGAAGCGTTCCCCGCTACTTCCTCTGGGAACCCGGACGGATAATCAACAATGTGCCGTGGTTCTGTAGACTCACGGCCAATACCTTCACTGACCTCGGGTGGGTTGTATACGATTGGCTCGGCATCGTTTTAAATCCGTTCATCCCTTTCGTGGTGATTCCACTGCTCAATGCTCTGACGGTCAGGCACATTGTTGTGGCCAGTCGTGTCCGGAAGGGGCTGAGGGGTCAGAGCAAGGGGGAGAACAGCAGAGACCCCGAGATGGAGAGCCGGAGGAGATCTGTGGTTTTACTCTTCACCCTCTCCGGCAGCTTCATCCTCTTGTGGATGACGTGGGTGTTAAATTTCCTGTATTATGAGATCAAAGGAATTAGATTCGTGTATTTCAATGACTCTGAATGGATCTTTCACCGCGTCGGAGTCTTGCTGAAGAATTTCAGCTGCTGTACGAACACATTTATTTACGCGGTCACTCAGTCGAAATTCCGGGAACAGGTGATCAGCGCGGTGAAATATCCGGTCACCTCGGTGATGCAGTTCATTACTCAGGCCGCGCACTGAGCGGAGTCTGGAGGCGGCAGCAGTGTCTTCAGTCCGGGCTCCAGATCCTCACATTCACCAACTGATCTCCCTTGTGTTAATTCCGGGATGTCCCATTGACCGACAGCGCCTGACATGAGGACTTGACTAGGATAGCAGAACAAGGACATTGAACTGGGAACTAGGAGCCTGGCCTTGGACTCCGAGACAGAGACTGGACAAGGACACAGAACCTGGGTCTTGACCCGGGTTCGGATACTCGAACCAGGCGAGGCCATGGCGTGGCTGCAGGAGGAGGAAAGGCACAGGGCGGGAAGAGAGACACCTGGACGTGACGAGTGAACTCCAGCACAGGACGAGGGAATCCCAGCACCGGGCTGGGCAAGGTACTCCTGTGCTGGACGATCACAAGGACATGACGGGAACACAGAACACCGAGCCGGGACGCTTCCTTGGGTACAAGACGTAGGGCCAGGACTCAAAACACAGAACGCTGAATACGACGAGACAGTTCCCAACGCTAGGTAGCGGCAAAACGGCCGGATCTACCTCGCAAAGACGTGGACTCAGACAGATAGTTCCAAACAGGGCCAATCTCCAGACACAGGCAAGGCGAGGCGAGGCATGGCTCCAGGCAGAGGCGAGGCGAGGCAAGACCCAAGGCAGAGGCGAGGCGAGGCGAAGCGATGTGAGGCAAGGCAAGTCAAGGCTCCAGGCGAGGCGAGGCGAGACAAGTCACGGCAAAGCTAGACTCGGCTCCAGGAGGAAGGTGAACGGAAGGGATACAGTCAGGGGTCGGGGTGGGAGGTATTTGGACAGGAAGAATCCAGCAGCCAGAGGCTGAATTCCTGAAGCTATTTATGAAGCCAGCCCAAACAAGAATCAGCTGCTTCAAAGGAAACTGAGGAAACCCGGGAAACCTGGAATAAGGAGCTTGAACAGGACGTGAACTGGAATGCAGATTTCACGGACCGGACCATGACACCTGCCTTAATTGTAGTTTTTACCCACAGTCAATGCGGGGCTGGAGATGGGGATGGTGGATAATTCACATGTATTTTCGTAGTTTTGCAGTCGGGACTTAGGGCACCGTGTGGTTGTCGTGGTGGGTCTGAATTCTGCGATGAATTCTGCAGTCAACGCAGGCTGGTAGGATTTTGCGAGTAAAACATGTCCGTGACCTTTTAATTTATAACAAAAGTCGGAGTCCTTTACTGTGATTCCAAACAAACCAAAACCAGTCGGTCTACACTTTCGTCATTAGGTCAGGCACCGCCTCGTAAAGTGAACACAACAATTCTGTGATGGATTTTGTGAATGATGTCGATCATTTCCTCTTATGAACAGCTTGTGTCATTTGCCTCAGTTTACTTTGCCCCACAAATGTTCCGTGTCAGTGGGACTTGTTGCGATGGAGAGGACAATCATTGTTACACCACAGTCATATTTTAGGATTAGAGCCCAGTCTCCTCCTGACTCGAGTCCTCCCGTCCCGGCAACAAAAATCCTGAATCCTTACCGCGCCCGTCTCGGTTAATTCCGTCCTTTCTGAGGCGGGCGACCAGAGATTCACTCGGTTCTCCAGCTGTGGTCTCACCAAACCGGAAAGGGGCAGAACGGGAACAGGCCTTTCCGATCACTGCGTGTCTGAACCAATTGAACTGGTAATTTCATGCCGAGCTGAACCAATCCCGCCTGCCCACATAAGGTCCACATCACTCCATTTCCCTCATATTGATGTGGATTCCAATACCCTCCATCGCCTCCCCCACTACCATCGCTCCTGCAATTCATTCCGGACACTCACCACTATGAGTGTGAAAAAAGAATTGCAACGCATTATGGGTCAGGTTTAACTTTACTGTGCTGTGCAGGTTGTTTGTTCTTTTTTTCCGCATCAGTCTCGGGAAAAGATACAAAATGACACTAAAATAAACAAATAAATAAATAAAATGTGAGAAAACAAGAGCCTGCGTTTGACCCAACTCCCCGGGACAGGAATTGTCTCGAATATACCTCCGTCGCTTTGCACATGCGCGGAAGGAGCTATTTCCCCGCCGTCGGTGTGTATGACCAAAACTTCACGATCCTGCAAGCAGACAAAACCATGAGGATACAAAACGACTTTTAAGTTTGTATGAGTATGTGGTCGTTCAGGAGGAGGTCGTGTTGGGTCTCTGAAAGAGCATTGAGCGGGATATGTTTCCAGCGTCAGGCGGGATTTACTGAACATTATTGAGAGGGAGGAAATGGGTATACTGCGGATTTGACCAATACATTTGGGTTCTCCCCACCCACAAGCAAGATTCCGGAAAGCCAATGATAAATGCTAAATGCCGGATGGGTACTCTCGACCCACTTGATATCAGGACTAGTTAAGTTACTGGAAAGGATTCTGAGGGAGAGACTGCAGCGTTATCGAACGTTACTTGGAAGCATACTGAGGGGGAGGATGTAGAATTATCGAACTGCACGCTCACAACCTGACGCCTTGGTCCTTCCAATCTGTGCCGACCTGCTTTCTCGCCTTGTCCTCTCGGCGTGCACCGGGACAATAGCCTTCCACACCCGTTACCATCCATGCACCTACCGAGATAGAAGACGAGGAGAGAATAGAAAAGACGTTCGGAGTGAAACATAATCCCCACACCGCACAGAAAGGAACAGAATCCCGATCGCTAACACTGCAAACCCCCTGCCCCGCGCAATTCAGAATAAAAATATCGACCCCTAACCCCACTTCCTTGGCAATTCAAAAGCGAAAGAAATGTGCAAAAAATATGGAACATGGGAACCATTAATGTGGAATCACCACTCACCATAAACGCCATTATGTCCAACACGTAATGCGGAAACACGGAAACATCTTCCTTCGTCAACGAAAAGTGAGACACCACAAAAGGGGAGAGAAAGAGGGAGGCTGAGAGAAACAGAGCAAAAGAAAGGGAGCAAGGAAAGAGGTAGGAAGAGAGGCTGAGAGATTCGGAGGAGATCGGAACAGAGGAAAAAGAGGAAGAAATCCGCCGATCAGATCCCGGGACAGCAGAGAGGACTCTGGAGATTAACGAGACCAAACCGCTCAGCAGTAAACCACACCCTCCACACCCACCCACCCCATGCAACCCCTCCGCACAGGAAACACTGGCCACCCCAGTAAGGTAACCACCAGCATCTAACGAAAAATGAAATAGACACCATCGTATCAATGCAATTTTATTAGGCGAGGCTTTTGCAGTCAAATAGCCATTGCAAAGGTTTCTTCCATATTCCCCAACGGTGTCCTCCTCCACTCTGTCCTTCAGCCCCTCTTCCCTCTCTCTGCCTCGCCTCTCGCATAACACAATCTCTCCGTATCCTTTCCACCCATTCTCCTACTCGTTCCCACGGTTCTTCTTCTCCTGACCCTCCCTCCCCGTGTTTCTTACACCTCACTATCTCCCCTGCCGGCCCCTCACTCTCACCCCGCTGTGTTCCTTTCCTCCTTTTCTTGCTCTGAATCACACTCTCACTCCTCACTTACTCACGCAATCCCCTCTCTCTTTCGCTTGATCTCCCTCTGCTCCTTCATCCCCTTTCCCTCACCTTTCACCTTCCTCATTCTCTTGCTCTCGCCGCTGTCTGCCTCCTTCCTTCTTTCCCACTCTCTCCCTCCGCTTCCCTCTGCCTCCTGCTGCTTTGTTACCACTCCTTTGTTACCCTGCTACGTCTATCATCCATCTCTTGTACCCCTCTCTGCTCCCTCGCTAACCACTCTCTCGCCCATCTGTGCCTCCCCGTCTTTCATCCTCCCGTCTTCTTCGCCTCCACCCTGTCTATTAATCCAGACACCAATACCGGACTGCGGCCGAAGTTCAGAACAGTGGGAATAGAAACTAGAATTCCGGAATTCCCTCTCTTGGTATCAAGGACCACCACGATTCTCCCACACATATTGACACATTGAAATCACTCAGAACCATTAACCATTTCTCTTTGGACATGGTTCCGTATCTCCCTTTGTAAATTACATCCCATATCTTTCCCACCACTTGGTGCATCCATGGATACGCATCTGGAGCCGGGGAGTGGTGAGTTCGTTGCCACGGGCCGTTGTGGAGGCCGGTGTGTTTATAGTTCAGTCAGTGGAAAATGGATTCCTGCGTGTCCAGGGCGTCAACGGACAGAGGAGCCGGCAGGACTCTGGGGCTGAGAGGGAAAGTGGATCAGTCATGATGAAAAGGCAAAGCAGACTCGTTGAGCCAAATGGATTAATTCTGTCCCGCTGTTTTATTGTCCTATGGATGCTGAGCCCCCACTCTGATGTGTTTTCTTCAGTCAAAATTCAGTCAGGACCACTGTGGTACATGACAATCTCTGAGTGTGTGTGTGTGTGTGTGTGTGTGTGTGTGTGAGTGTGCGTGTGTGCGCGCGCGCGCGCGTGTGTGTGTGTGTGTGTGTGTGTGTGTGTGAGTGTGCGTGTGTGCGCGCGTGTGTGTGTGTGTTTGTTTGTGAGAGAGAGAGAGAGAGAGTAGGTCGGAGAGAGAGTGAGTAGGTCAGAGAAAGTGTGAGACAGGCAGAGAGAGAAATGGGTCAGTGTATGTCAGACGGCGATGGGATTGTGTGTGTGCGAATGAGAGTATGCGGACAAATTGTATGTAAGAGAGGTATGGGACTTGGACAGGATGAAGGCGGGCTAAACTCAGAGTGTGAGCCGCACAAATGGGAGGTATGCTTACAAATATTTTGACTTTCTCCCTTTCCCAGTGTAGAGAGTCTTCCTGCTTCAAAACATCCACCATTGTTCTTGTCCCTAAAAAGACCAAGGTAAAATGTTTGAACTACGGCGTCCTGTCGCACTCAGCTCAATAATAAGCAAGTTCTTTGAGATGTTGTTCATCGACTACATCAGCAGCATGATCCCACCCACACTGGACACCCTACAATCAACCTATAGGCACAACCGATCAAAATCTGATACAGCTCTACCCACCGTCATTACACATCTGGAGAAAAGAAATGCTTATGTAAGAATGTTGTTCTTGGGCTACAGTTCGGCAATCAACACCATAATTCCCTCCAGGCTTGAGGAGATGCTCAGTGACCTCCGCCTTCACCCTGCCTTGTGTCAGATGGCCTGCAGGTGGTAAGAGTGGGCTCTTTCACGTCTGCCCCTCTGACCCTCAGCATGAGCCCCTCCGGGCTGTGTACTAAGCCCCTTCCTTCATTCTCTGTACACCCATGACATGTCGCCACCAACAGCTCCCATCTGCTCATTAAATTTGCTGACGATAGTACAATGTTTGTCCTTGTCACAGATAATAATGAGGCAGCCTACAGAGAGGTCATCACCCAGACACAGTGGTGTCAAGAAAACAACTACTCCCTCAATGTCGCAAAAACAAAGGAGATGGGTGTGGACTACTGGAGCAACCAATGCCTCTGGGTTTGAGATGGTACACAACTTTCAGCTTCTAGGCATCCACATCACAGAAGATCTCACATGATCAGTATAGACCGGCTGTGGAGTGAGAAAGGTACGACAGCGCCTCTTTCACCTCAGACGGTTGATAAACGTTGTCACGGCTCTCCAAATCCTGCGGACGTTTTACAAGGTCACAATTGAAAGAATCCTGACTGGCTGCAGCACTACCTGGTATGGGATCTGTACCTCCCTCAATCACAGGACTCTGTAGACAGTGGTGCGGACAGCCCAGCACACCTGTAGATGTGAACTTCCCACTATTCAGGACATTTACAGAGATAAATGTGTAAAAATAGCCCGAAGGATCATTGGGGACCCGATTCACCCCAACTACACACTGTTCCATTTGCCACCGTCCGGGAAACGGTACCGCAGCCAGGACCAACAGGCCAGGGACAGCTTCTTCCACCAGGCCATCAGACTGATCAATTCCGAATCAGAATCAGGTTCATTATCACTGGCATGTGTTGTGAAATTTGATAACTTTGCAGCAGCAGTTCAATGCAATACATAATATAAAAGATGAAACAAATAATAAAATAATAATAATATTAATACATAAGTAGTTCAATTACAGTATACGTTGATTGGATAGAATAAAAGTCTTGCAAAAAGCAGATATAATATATATTTAGAAAGTGAGGTAGTGTTCAAGTCTTCAATATCCATTTAAGAATCCGATGGCAGAGGGGTAGAAGCTGTTTCTGAATCACTGAGTGTGGGCCTTCAGGCTTCTGTACCTCCTACCTGATGGTGACAGTGTGAAAAGGGCGTTTCCTGGGTGCTGGAGGCTTCTGAGACACCGCTCCTTGAAGAATTCCTGGGTACTTGGTAGGCTAGTACCCAAGATCGAGCCAACTAAATTTACAGCTTCTGCAGCTTCTGTCGGTCCTGTGCAGTAAAGGACGTTAACTCTGAACTGATTTTGTTCTGGGACAATCTGAACAGAGCAATTCAATGTGGACACAAGGAACTTCAGGTAATACACTGGTAAATCTGAGAGCATTCACAGACAAGTAGATATTTGTTATGCAAAGGACGTTAACTCTGAACTGATTTTGCTCTGGGACAATATAAACAGAGCAATTAAATGTGGACACAAGGAACCTCAGGTTAAGACCATTCGCGGATGAGTAGCTGCTTGTTGTGCAAAATGCCAAACCTACGAAAGAAGCAATTTACAATGTCACAAAGCTCCGACTACCCCGCGTCATCAATGGTTTGGATGATTCCGAGTTGAAAGACTGAAATACACAAGGCCAGGTTGGGCAGAGACATGAAACAATGTTGGTTGTATCCCTGTACAATGACTAGTAAGAAAGTGACCCAGGTGGGTCAGGTGACTTTAAGCCAATGGGAAGGAGATCCATCAGTTTGATTGAAAAGGAACATGGCAAGAGTAGGGCTGATGAGTCTCCAGAAACCGGAGACCAACCATCGCGATAAGGAAGACCCCACGGACGGGTGGAGATCAGGACCACGAGGAACGCTTGGCCAGCGCAGGCTCCTTACAGGTGCAATAGTTTCTCTCTTTATAGACTGATCAGGGCGGGTCAGGGATTCTGGGTGTGTGCACACAGGGTGATAGCTTGTGAAGCCCGTGATTTTTAGTAGAGGCAATAAAAGTTACGAGTCGGCAAATACAGATTCTCTGTGCCTCACTGATCATTATTACAAGGGAAGATTCTTGTAACAACCGATCACGTGGACAGCTGGAAAGATAAATCTGAAAGTACAGTTTTGTGTGTGTGTGTGTGTGTGTGCGTGTGCGTGTGCGTGTGTGTGTGTGTGTGTGTGTATTTGTGTGTTTCTATTCAAGGCTGTGTGTATATTTCTGTGAGCGAGTGTGTCCATGTGTATCTTTCTTAAGTTTAATGAATGTTGGAGGGAGATACAGCAGTTGTTTTCCACGTCATAAACACAAGGATCCACACACCTCACTGTCCGCTTTGGTTGATTGTCTCTGCCTGCTCTTGTCCGACTCAACTCGTGTCTGTAGACTGTGAACAGGAGAAAATCTGCAGATGCTGGATTTTCAAGCAAGACACACAAAATACTGGTGGAACGCAGCAGGCCAGGCAGCATCTATAGGAAGAAGTACAGTCAACGTTTCGGGCCGAGACCCTTCGTCAGGACTAACCGAACGAAAAAATAGTAAGAGTTTTGAAATAGGAGGTGGAGAGGGAAATCGGAAATGTAAGGAGAAGACAGGAGGGGAAGGGTGAGGCTAAGAGTTGGAAAGGTGATTGACAAAAGGACCAGAGTTGGAGAAGGGAAAGTGTCATGGGACGGGAGGCCTAGGGTGAAAGAAGGGGGGGGGGTAGCACCAGGTGGAGATGGGAACATGCAAAGAGTGATTATGAGAGAGGCAGAGAGAGATAAAAAAAGGAGGGATGAAGTAATAAATAAATAAACAAGGGATAGGGTAAGAAGGCGAGGTGGTGCATCAATGCAATACAGTGAAATCAATGTTCATGCCATCAGGTTGGAGACTACCCAGCCAGTATATAAGGTGTTGTTCTTCCAACCTGAGTGTGGCTTCATCTTGACAGTAGAGGAGGCCATGGATAGACTTATCAGAATGGGAATGGGAAATGGAATTAATATATGAGACCACTGTGAGATCCTGCTTTCTCTGGCGGACAGAGAGAAGGTGTTAAGCGAAACGGTCTCGCAGTCTGCGTCGGGTCTCACCAATATATAAAAGGCCGCACCGGGAGCACCGGACGCAGTATACCACACAGGCCGACTCAGAGGTAAAGTGTCGCCCACCTGATATGTGAACTGCGACTTCATTTTATCCCCCTCGGTGCAATGCAATCCCGTTCACATCTATGACTCTTCACATGGTGTCGATTTATTAAACAGATTAAAATCCCTGGACACGATCGCCTCGCTGGGCATGACACCCCAGTACCGAAACATTTCAACCACCACCCCGACAACCACGAAGGTTTTAAAGCGCTCCGCTTCCTTCTCGACAACAGACACACCCGGTTCCCCACCAGCTCCCCTTATTCAGACTCACAGGATTCGACTATAAAGTAAGAGACGCTTTTGTTCCTTTCCACCGTATCGAGCCCCAGGACTGCACCTGGACCACAGCACAACCAGACTCCTCTTATCCAAACTTCTCCTCAATACAGTCAAACCCACATCCACCACTTCCGCCGGAAACTCGTCTTGCTGTCGCGCGCGCTGTGAGTGAAGAATTTGCCCTCATGTTCCCCTGAAATTTTACGTCTTTTACCCAAAACATGCGACCTCCTGTTCCTGTCTCTCCCAGCCTCAGTGGGGAAAAAATCCTGCCAGCACTTATCTTATCAAAAGCACCCAGAATAGGTGATACAGCACAATTTCAATCGCATAACCCTTTTCGATAATTTTGAGTCAGACGAATGGTTCCTTTATTCGTCAGACATATTTACAGCGGCAGAACACTGTAAATGATGTGACCCCTTTGATAGTTCAGACGCTTATGTTGGTTCCAACAATTCACAGAGATGGTCAAAAAGCTTCTGAGAAGAGAGAACCCGGAGGCCCGAGGTTACCATTGTGAGAGTTGAGACGTGGACGGGCAGGGGGTGTAGGGAGACGGATCAGGGACCGGGAGATGAGATCCGTTTAGTGTGGCGACATGGTTCACGCAGACACTGTCGGCCGAAGGGTCTGTTCCTCTATTTACCGTTCTCACTTCTATGCAGGAGGAAAGATAAAAGGCAGAAACTTTTTTTATTTCAGAGAAATGGTTGTGAACGTGGACATGTTGTTGAACCAGGACAGAGTGCGGTACACTTCACACAAACAAGTTATTGATAATCTGGAGTGAGATCTCAGGACGGTCACTGGTAATAGCAAGTGATCTGAAGACGGGCACTTGTAATCCGGAGTGATCCAAGGAAGATTACTCGTAATCCGGAGTGAGATCTGAGACCAAATACTAGTGATCGGGAGTGAGATCTGAGGCCAAATACTAGTGATCGGGAGTGAGATCTGAGACCAAATACTAGTGATCGGGAGTGAGATCTGAGGACGGTTACCGGTAATCGAGAATGAGATCCAAGACTGGTTACTGGTAATCGGCAGTGAAAACTGAGAATGATTACTGCTAATCGGGAGTGAGATCTAAGTAAGATTATTGGTAATCGGGAGTGAGATGTGAGGATGTTCGCTGTAAAACTCAGTCGTTCTCCTGAACCGATGGCCAAGAGTCGCACCGACACAACATGAGTTGGAGAGATGAGACAGATGGTGTTTGGAAAATTATCCCCTTTGCTGGAAGAATGCCAGTAGCTAGTTGCCACAGGGAATACCATCATAATTTCCACAGTTGGCAGTTTCACAATTAATTACCTAAATTAACCACAGTGGTGCACCGTGGGGTTGCACTTGTGTGACGTAATATGGTTGAAGAATGTTTAGACATCTTTATTTTTAAATGTGTTGAACTCGCCCCTGTGGAGTCGCAAAATGGTATTAAACCCCGGGAATGCGCTGCCGCAGCACCTCATTCCGAGAGATCGCCTGTGATACACGGGGACAAATCACCGGCCAGACAGGATGTCTGTATTGTTGGACAGATTCTTGAGTGCCTATAAAGTATTGAACGTATTCATTGTCGTCATTGGAGTTCCTGGTGAGTGAGCGGAGCAATTCGTGTCTTTTTTTTTGTCTGTTAACCGGTGTGAACCAGTTTATGGGATTTTTCCGGGATTCTCACTTGGGGATCGTTGCAGAGACAACCGCCAGTGATATGGAGTCTCCAAAATCAACATTCTGAATTTGTTCTTATTTAATGACAAACGAGACTAAACCTCTCTTGTCCAAATCTCGGGACCGACTCCAATGTTGTTGTCGCATTTGTTGGAATTTTTATCCAGAGTGGTGCCAGAGCAGGGGACAGAAATGTGGGACTGGGAGAGTTATACTTGGCGGTGCTGAGTGTTTCTGAGTGACGAATCCGAGTGAATCTTTGTTCCTTGACTGACACCCTGTCCAGAGTTGTCCCAGGGCTGGGAGCAGGCAAATCTCCGGGAAGGTTGACTAGGAAGTTTTACTGGCAGCTTGTCCATGTTGTCCCAGTGTTGCGGACAGGCAGGTCTCCGGGACGGTGTGACTGGGAGGGGTTTGCATTTTGAATTTCAGTCTCTGTGTCACTGATCAGATTGAACCCCTTTTCCTGTGTTTCACTTCTCCCTTTGGAACCTGTCACAGTCGCATTCTATAATTGGTCAATAATTAGGCCTCATCTCACAATTATCGACTCATCGCCCTATCTCCACTTTAAAGAAAGCAGGTCAGAGACAGTGTGACCCATGTTTGGTGTTCGATGAGCAGCCGTGCACCGCATTTATCTCTCCTCACCTCAGGCTGAAACACGAACCTGTGTCCTTTCCGGGAGAATGAGTTTAATAATGACCGGTGTCTGTTCTCTTCTCTCTCCCTGCAGTGAACTTAGCGGCGATTGTGATCCTGTCCCAGAGAAAGTGCGGCCTCTCTACCTGCACCACTCGCTACCTGGTGGCCATGGCAGTGGGGGATCTGCTGACCGTAGTCATAGAGGTCCTTGTGCGTCAAGTCTTAATTTACTACTTTCCGTGGAATTTGATGAAAATTACCCCTGCCTGCAGGGTTATAGAAGTTTTGAGGAAAACAGCCACATACTGGTCTGTTTGGTTCACCGTCACCTTCACTTTTGATCGATTTGTCGCCATCTGCTGTCCGAAGCTGAAAACAAAATATTGCACCGGGAAAACTGCTGTTGTGGTTCTCACAACAACCGGCGTGCTGTCCTTTCTGAGAAGTGTTGCCCGCTACTTCCTCTGGGAACCCGGACAGATAATCAACAATGTGCCGTGGTTCTGTATACTAAAGGACAATACTTTCACTGACCTCGGGTGGGTAGTATACGATTGGCTCGACATCGTTTTAAATCCGTTTATCCCTTTCGTTGTGATTCTGCTGCTCAACGCTCTGACGGTCAGGCACATTGTTGTGGCCAGTCGTGTCCGTAAGGGGCTGAGGGGTCAGAGCAAGGGGGAGAAGAGCAGAGACCCGGAGATGGAGAGCCGGAGGAGGTCTGTGGTTTTACTTTTCACTCTCTCCGGGAGCTTCATCCTCCTGTGGATGACAATCGTTGTTAATTCCATGTATTCTGAGATCTCAGGAATAGGATACAATTTCAATGATTCTGAATGGATCTTTCACTTCGTTGGAGCCTTGCTGAAGAATTTCAGCTGCTGCACAAACACATTTATTTACGCGGTCACTCAGTCGAAATTCAGGGAGCAGGTGATCAGTGCGGTGAAATATCCGGTCACCTCGGTGCTTCAGTTCATTACGCACTGAGAGCGTCACGTGTTTAAAGTGGAAAGAGTTTCGACAAGATTAACGAGGTGTTGCCAGCAGGAGGGGAACTCTATATTGCGGAGATTGCCCAGGCTGGGGCTTCATTACCCAACTGGACTGGCCTGTTTTGTTTCACTGCGGGCTGGAGCTGGGACAGGGGAGACAATTGACATGCCTTTTCATAGCTTTGCAACCGCTCGATCGTGCACGGTGCGGCTGCAATGGCCGAGTCCGAATTCTGTGATGATTTCACAGTCAAAGTATGCTCGTAAGATTTTGTGAATAATGCGAGTCCGTGTCGTTTTAATTGTCGTATAACAGCAGACCGATCGCCAACCCCCAGCCCCACTGCCCACGGAAAACAGAACAAAAATATCGACTCAAACCCCACTCTCCATTGAAATCAAAAGGCAAGAAACGGCGAAAATCACGGATCATAGAAACATTCGTGCGAGATCGCCACAATCCGTAAACACCAAGAACATTCGCATAACCTACTCTCTCCGTACGCTTTCCATCCATTCTCCCAGTTTTCCCCACGCTTCTTCTTTCCTTGACCCTTCCTCCCCTGCCGGTCTCTTACTCTAGCCCCCGCTGTTCCTTTCCTCCCCTTCTTTCTCTCTATCGCACTCTCACCCTCACTCCTCACTTACTCACGCAATCCCCTCTCTCGTTCCATTGATCTCCTTCCGCCCAACCCTCTCTCCCTACACCATTCTACATATGCTCCTTCATTCCCTTTCCCTCTCCTTTCCCCACCTCCTTCCCTCTCTCTTGCTCCCGCCGCTCTCTGCCTCCTTCCTTATATCCCGCTCTCTCCCTCCGCTTCCCTGTGCCTCCCGCTGCCATCTCACCACTCTTTGTTAACCTGCTACCGCTATCATCCCTCTCGTACTCCTCTCTGCTCCCTCGCTAACCATTCTCCCCACATCTGTGCCTCCCTCCGTTTCCTACTCCCGTCTTCCTTCGCCTCCACTCTCTCTATTAGGCCAGACACCAATACCGGACTGTGGACGGAGTTTGGTACAGTGGGATAAGAAATCCGAATTCCCGATTTCCTTCTCTGGCTATCCAGGACAACTCTGATTCTCCCACAGTAATTTACACGCTGAAATCCCTCATAACTATTGACCATTTGCTTTTGGAGATGGTTGGGTATATGGGTAATTTAATCCCATATAGAACCATAGAACCATAGAACATTGCAGCACAGAAGCAGGCCTTTTGCCCCTCCTTGGTTGTGCCGAACCATTTTTCTGCCTAGTCTCACTGACCGCATCTGGGCCATATCCTCCAAACCCCTCTCATCCATCTGCCTGTCCAAGATTTTCTTAAATGACAAAAGTGAGCCCGCATTCAACACTTCATCTGGCAGCTCAATTCACACTCGCACCACTCTCTGCGTGAAGAAGCCCACGCAATGTTCCCATTAAACTTTTCCCCCTTCACCCTTAACCCATGACCTCTGTTTTTTTGGTTCTCCCCTGGCCTCTGTGGAAAAAGCCTGCTTACATTCACTCTATCTTTACCCATCATAATTTTATACACCTCTATCAAATCACCCCTCATTCTCCTATGGTCCAGGGAATAAAGTCCTAACCTATTCAACCTTTCTCTGTAACTCAGTTTCTCAACTCCCGGCAACATCCTTGTAAACCGTCTCTGCTCTCTTTCAACCTTAATAATATCCTTTCTGTAATTAGGTGACCAAAACTGCACACAATACTCCAAATTCGGTCTCATATACAATCTCACCATTACATTCCAACTCTTATACTCAATACTTTGATTTATAAAGGCCAATATACCAGAAACTCTCTTTACAACCCTATCTACTTCTGACGCCACTTTTAGGGAATTATGCATCTGTACTCCCAGATCCCTGTGTTCTACCGCAATCCTCGGTGCCCTACCATTTACCTTGTATGTTCTACCTTGGTTTGACCTTCCGAAGAGCAACACCTCAAACTTGTCCGCATTAAACTCTATCTGCCATTTTTCAGCCCATTCTTTCAACTGGTCCAAATCCCTCTGCAAGCTTTGAAAACCTTCCTCACTGTCCACTACATCTCCAATCTTTGTATCATCAGCAAATGTACTGATCCAATTTGACACATTATCATCCAGATCATTGATACAGATGACAAATAACAATGGACCCAGCACTGATCCCTTTGGCACACCACTAGTCACAGGTCTCCATTCAGTGTAGCAATCCTCCACTACCACTCTTTGGTTTCTTCCATTGAACCAATGTCTAACCCAATTTACAACCTCTCCATGTATACCTAGGGACTGAACCTTCCTAACTAATGCGGGCCCTTGTCAAAGGCCTTACTGAAGTCCATGTAGACAATATGCACTGCCTTCCCTTCCTCCACTTTCCTGGTAACATCCTGGAAAAACTCTAATAGTTTGGTTAAACATGGCCTAACATGCACAAAGCCATGCCGACTTTTATTAGTAAGTCCCTGTCTATTGAAATACTTGTAGATCCTATCTGTTCGTATTCCTTCCAATAACTTACCTACTCCCGATGTCAAAATTTCGGGCCTATAATTTCCCTGCTTATTTTTGAGTCTTTTTTAATCAAGGGAACTACATGATTTAACGTCCAATCCTCCGGCACCTCACCCATGGATATCGACATTTTAAATATTTCTGCCAGGGCTCATGCAACTTCAACACCAGTCTCCTTCAAGGTCCGAGGAATACCCTTTCAGGTTCTGGGGATTTATCTACTCTGATTTGCCTGAAAACAGCAAGAACCACCTCATCTTCAATCAGCATAAATTTCATGACCTCCCCACTTGTTTGCCTTGTTTCCATAGACTCCAGTGCAGTTTCATTAGTAAATACAGATGCAAAAAAAAAACATATAATACCTCTCCCATTTATTTTGGTTCCATAAATATCGACCACACTGATCTTCTAAAGAACCAATTTTATCCCTTACTATAGAAACATAGAAAACAGGGGCAGGGGTAGGCCATTCGGCATATTCGAGACTGCACCGCCAATCAGTATGATCATGGCTGATCATCCAACTCAGAAGCCTGTACATGCTTTCTCTCCATGCCCCCTGATCCCTTTAGCCAGAAGGCCCATATGTAACTTCCCCTTAAATATAGCCAATGAACTGGCTTCAACTGTTTCCAGTGGCAGAGAATTCACCACTCTCTGTGTGAAGACGTTTTTCCTCATCTCGTTCCTAAAAGCTTCCGTTTTATCCTTAAGCTGTGACCCCTCATTCTGTACTTCCCCAAAATCGGAAACAATCTTCCCGCACCTAGCCTTTCCAAACCCTTTAGAATTTTATACGTTTCAATAAGACACCACCTCAATCTTCTAAATTCCAGAGCGTATAAGCCTAGTCGATCCAGTCTTTTTCATATGAAAGTCCTGCCATCCCAGGAATCCATCTGGTGAACCTTCTTTGTACTCCATTTATGGCAAGAATGTCTTTCCTCAGATTAAGGGACCAAAACTGCACACAATACTCTAGATGCGGTCTCACCAAGGTCTTGTACAACTGCAGTAGATCCTCCCTGCTCCTGTACTCAAATCCTTTTGCTATGGATGCCAACATACCATTTGCCATTTTCAACGCCTGCTTTACCTGCATGCCCACCTTCAATGACTGGTGTACAATGATACCCAGGTCTCGTTGCACCTCCCCTTTTCCTAATCGGCCACCATTCAGATAATAATCTGTTTTCCTGTTCTTGCAACCAAAGTGGATAACCTCATATTTATCCACATTAAATTGCATCTGCCATGAATTTGTTCACTCACCTAACCTATCCAAGTCACCACGCATCCTGTTAGCATCCTCCTCACAGCTAACACCGCCGCCCTGCTTCGTGTCTTTCGCAAATTTGGATATGCTGCATTCAATTCCCTCGTCTAAATCATTAGTATATATTTTAAACAACTGGGGTCCCAGCACTAAGCCTTGCGGTACCCCACTAGTCACTGCCTGCCATTCTGAAAAGGTCCCGTTTACTCCCACACTTTCCTTCCTATCTGCTAACCAATTCTCTATCCACTTCAATACCATACGCCCAATACTGTATGCTTTAGGTTTGCACACTAATCTGCTGTGTTGGACCTTGTCAAAAGCATGTTGAAAATCTAAATATACCACATCCACTGGCTCTCACCTATCCACTCTACTGGTTACATCTTCAAAAAATTCTATAAGATTCGTCAGACATGGTTTTCCTTTCACAAATCCATGTTAACTTTGCCCGATGATTTCACTCCAAATGTGCTGTTATCACATCTTTGATAACCGACTCTAGCATTTTCCCCACCACCGATGTCAGTCTAATCGGTCTATAATTCCCCGGTGTTTCACTCCCTACTTTTTAAAAAACCGGGGTTACATTAGCCACCCTCCAATCCTCAGGAACTAATCCAGAATCTAAAGAGTTTTGAAAAATTATCACTAATGCATCCACTATTTCTTGCGCTACTTCTTTAAGTACTCTGGGATGTAGACCATCTGGCCCTGTGGATTTATCTGCCTTTAATCACTTCAATTTACCTAACACCACTTCCCTACTAACATTTATTTCCCTCCGTTCCTCCATCTCACTAGACCCTCGGTCCCTTACTATTTCCAGAAGATTATTTATGTCCTCCTTAGTTAAGACAGAACAAAAATAGTTATTCAATTGGTCTGCCATGTCTTTGTTCCCTATGATCAATTCACCTGTTTCTGACTGTAAAGGACCTAAATTTGTCTTGACCAAACTTTTTCTTTTCACATATCTATAAAAGCTTTTACAGTCAGTTTTTAAGTTCCCAGCCAGCTTTCCCTCATAATCTTTCTTCCCTTTCCTAATTAAGTCCTTTTTCCTCCTCTGCTGGTCTCTGAATTTCTCTCAGTCCTCAGGTGCGCCGCTTTTTTTTTTTTGCTAATTTATATGTTTCTTCTTTGGACCTGATACTATCCCTAATTTCCCTTGTCAGCCAAGGGTGCACTACCTTCTCTGGTTTATTCTTTTGCCAAACTGGAATGAACAAATGTTGTAGTTCATCAATGTGATCTTTAAATGCTTGCCATTGCATATCCACCGTCAATCCTTTAAGTATCATTTGCCAGTCTATCTTAGCTAATTCACGTCTCATACCTTCAAAGTTACCCTTCTTTAAGTTCAGAACTTTTGTTTCTGAATTAACTATGTCACTCTCTATCTTAATGAAGAATTCTACCGTATTATGGGCACTCTTACACAAGGGGCCTCGCAGGACAAGATTACTAACTAGCCCTTCCTCATTGCTCAATACCCAATCTAGAATGGCCTGCTCTTTTGTTGGTTCCACAACATGTTGGCTCAGAAAACCATCCCGCATACATTCCAAGAAATCCTCTTCGTCAGTACCCTTACCAATTTGGTTCACCCAATCTATGTGTAGATTGAAGTCACCCATTATAACTACTGTCCCTTTATTGCACACTTTTCTAATTCCCTGTTTAATGCCATCCCCAACCTCACTACTACTGTTAGGTGGCCTGTACACAACTCCCACCAGCGTTTTCTGCCCCTTAGTGTTATGCAGCTCTAACCATATCGATTCCACATCGGCCAGGTTGATGTCCTTCTTTTCTATTACGTTAATCTCCTCTCTAACCAGCAATGCTACCTCACCTCCTTTTCTTTCCTGTCTATCCCTCCTGAATATTGAATATCCCTGGATGTTGAGCTCCCCTCCTTGGTCACTCTGGAGCCATGTTTCTGTGATCCCAACTATATCATAATCATTAATAAATATCTGCACATTCAATTCATCAAAATTGTCACACAAATTGACACACAAAGCCTTCAGGCATGATTTTACAACACTCTTAGCCCTGACACAATTATGTTGAAAAGTGGCCCTTTTTGCTTTTTGCCCTGGATTTGCCTGCCTGCCACTTTCACTTTTCACCTTACTACTTTTTGCTTCTACCCTCATTTTACACCCCTCTGTCTCTCTACACTTGTTCCCATCCCCCTGCCACATTAGTTTAAATCCTCCTGAACAGCAGTAGCAAACGCTCCCCCTTAGACGTTGGTTCCAGTCCAGCCCAGGTGCAGACCGTCCTGTTTATCCCGGTCCCACCACCCCCAGAACTGGTTCCAATGCCCCAGAAATTTGAATCCCTCCCCCTTGCACCATTTTTCAAGCCACGTATTCATCTGAAATGTCCTCCTACTTCTACTATGACTACCACGTTTTTGATGTTAAAACCATTATCTTCATTAGTATCTAACAGTATAGTAACTTAAGCAAGATATGTGTGCATATGTATGTGTAATTATAACTCCCAAACTATTGAGCTCGGTGGTGGGTTGGGGTGGGGGGGGGAAAGGCTTAGAGTCTTGAGATGATAAAGTATGAAAGTGTAGTTCATTCACTGAATAAGGGATGGGAGAGAGATATTTGTAATCCAGGGCAAATACAGAGAGAAGGCAATTACGTTGAATTCCATAGGTTCCACGGTGGTAAAATGAGATAACAGTCGCCGTAGATTTTATCCGTCGCCGTTCCAAATCCACATATGAATTATCACCGAAAGTGACTTGTCACAGGGACCAACAACACACACAAAATGCTGGTTGAACCCAGCAGGCCAAGCAGCATCTATAGGGAGAAGTGCTGTCGACGTTTCGGGCCTAGACTCTTCGTCAGGGCTATCCGAACGGAAAGATAGTAAGAGATTTGAAAGTAGTGGGGGGAGGGGGAAATGCGAAATGATAGAAGACCGGAGGGGTTGGGATGAAGGAAAGAGCTGGAAAGGTGATTGGCGAAAGTGATACAGAGCTACAGAAGGGAAAGGATCATGCGACAGGAGGCCACGAGCGTAAGAAAGGAGGGGGAAGGGATCACCAGAGGGAGATGGAGAACAGGCAAACAACTAAATATGCCAGTGATAGGGTAAGAAGGGGAGGAGGGGCATTAACGGAAGATAGGGAAGGCAAAGTTCATGCGATCAGGTTGGAGGCTACCCAGCCGGTATGTAAGGTGTTGTTCCTCCAACCCGAGTTTGGATTCATCTTGACAATAGAGGAAGCCGTGGACAGACATATCAGAATGGGAATGGGACGTGTAATTAAAATGTCTAACGCGTTAATGCCCCTCCTCACCTTCTTACCCCATCCCTGACATATTTACTTGTTATCTGTTCTCCATCTACACCCCCTCCTTTCCTTCTCCCGAGGCCTCCCGTCCCATGATGCTTTCCCTTCTCCAGCTCTCTATCACTTTTGCCAATCACCTGTCCAGCTCTTAGCTTCATTCCACCCCCTCAGGTCTTCTCCTATCATTTCGAACTTCCCCTCCCCCCACTACTTTCAAATCTCTTACTATCTTTCCTTTCGGTTAGTCCTGACGAAGGGTCTCAGCCCGAAATGCCGACAGTGCTTCTCCCTATAGATGCTGCCTGGCCTGCTGTGTTCCACCAGCATTTTGTGTGCGTTGTTGTTTGAATTTCAGATTTCCTCGTGTCTGCTTTTAGGGATATCGTCTTCAAGTGAATTGCCACACCACATACCCAAGCAAGGTTTAACACGTAAGTGGTCTCCACAGGATTCTCCAAACAAAACCCACTCCTGTGGATTATTCGCGGTGACAGGTACACAGTCGATGTGCACTGGATCGATAATCAAACCACCCTTATGGGCACAGGAGAGTTCCAAACAGTGACACTTGGCCATTAGTTTCCTTGTCTAAATCCTTTTGTTCTCTTTCTTTGCGTCCTTCTGACTGTGAGTGTCTGTGTCCTCGCTTAGAACGAAACAAACTGTAAGTCAGACAGTTCCGCCTCCTTGATCACTCTCTCTGCAAAAATCAAAAGTGAGCTGAGAAAGTCAGCGGCTGACATCATTGTTAGTCCCCACCTCACTCAGGCACTCTCTTAAACTGACAGTCCACAGCAACCGAGACTTCGGGATTCATAACACTTCCCCTTCCAAAAAAAAAAAATCTTTTTGCTCTAAAAGAGAACAATTTTTAACTGCAAGCTACAGTATGTAAAATAATGCATGTATGGTTACCATGTAACACATTGCAGAATCGTATACAAATAGCAGATTCTGCTTCACTAATAAAACTGTAAGCTCAGCATCTGGAAAGACAACCGGCAATGATATTGTCCGTGCTTTTCATATGCATTATCACAATACAATATTCTTGCAAAATCAGACTCTAGTTTAACAATAACCTCGTTTTGTCCTTTACCTTAATCAAAAACACCAACAGATTGCTATCAGTATAAACTATAAGAGGTTACTTCTCAGGACAAACATCGGCATCAAAATGCCGCAAAGCCAAGATGAGTGACAACAACTCTTTCTCTAAGAACCACAGAACATTACAGCATAGAAACAGGTGTTTTGGCCCTTGTTGGCTGAGCCGAACCATTTTTCTGCCTAGTCCCACTGACCTGCACCTGGACCATACCCTCCAAGCCCCTCTCATCCATATATCTGTCCAAGTTTTTCTGAAATGTCAAACGTGAGCTCGCTAAGGTGGAATAATTTCTTTGAGGCTCATTGAATTTTCTCGAAAAGTAAGCTACAGGATGTTCAACATCATCATCATCTTTCTGTAATAACACTGTCCCGGCAGCTTCATCACTGGCATCCACAGCTACAGAAAATGGCTTTGTAAAGTCAGGTGCCCTGAGCACAAGTTAATGACACAAAAATGGCTTTCAATCGATCAAATGCCTCCTGACAAGGCTCGGTCCAAACAAACTTTTCACCCTTCTTCAGGAGATTAGTCAGAGGAAGAGCGGTATCAGTAAAGTTCTTGCTGAACTTTATCCAACCATTCCCAGAAACCTTCTAAGAGCCTTCTTACCAGTAGGAATAGGGACTTGAGAAATTACCTGGACTTTTGCCTGAACAGGAGCCCACTTGGTTTGACCTACAACATAGCCAAGATAAGTCACAGTGGCATGGCAAAATTCACTCTTAGCTAAATGAAAGGCTGGCCTGGGAAAGCCTGTCAAACAGCTTCTCTACTGCAGAGATATGCTCTTCCCAAGTGTCACTCCCTGTGACTAAGTCATCAATATAGGCAGCTGAGTGATCTAACCATCGAATTACAGAATCAAACGTTCTCTGGAATGTTCCTGGACCATTTTTACATTCCAAACGGCAAAACGTTGTATTCATACAACCCAGAAGGTGTCACAAACGCAGAAATTCCTCCACCTCTCTCCAGCACTGGAACACACCAATACTCTTTCAACAGATCAATCTTCGTCGGAAATTTAGCTTTTCCAACTTTATCGATGCAATCATCCACCCTAGGGATAGGATAGGCATCTGTTTTTGTTACTGCATTTACCTTCCTATAACCAGAGCAAAATCTAACACTACCATCAGGTTTGGGCACAATAATGCAGGGTGAGCTCCAATCTGATGCTGATGGTCTAATAATACCATTTTCCAGCTTATTTTCAATTTCTTGCTCAGCCAATTTACACTTTTCTACGTTCATGCAATATGGGATTTGTTTAATCGGTTTGGCTTGACCAATATCTACGTCATGTACTACGACCATGGTTTGCTTGGGAACATTAGGAAATAAATCTTTAAACTTCAGAATTAATTCCTTCACCTGTTGTTGTTGCTTTGGCTGCAGATGAGCCAACCTGTTATAAATGTTTTCTGAAACAGCCGAGTTCATTAGCCTAACTGGGACCATGTTTGGCGTGTGAAAAGTCTCAGTTGAGTCAATTGTTTCATTCTCAGGGTTACCAGATTCATATGTTTTGACAACAACACTCACAGATGGTGCCTGTTTGTCAAAATATGGCTTTACCATATTTATGTGTACAATCTGTGTTAGTTTACGTCAGTCGGGTGTTTTAATAACCTAATTCACAACTTTAATTTGAGAGCCTATTTCATACGGTCTATTGGATTTCACCTGGAGTGGATTCGTCAACAATGGAGATAAAATAAGATAAGATAAGATAAGATAAGATACCCCGCACCTGGTATTTCCTTTCGGAAGCCCGCTTATCAAACCAACTCTTCATTTTGTTTTGAGAAATATTTAAGTTTTGTCTCACTAGACTACACGCTTGGTGTAGTTTATTTTTGAACTTCAAAACATAGTCTAACAAGTTAACATGTACATCCCCATCAATCCACTGTTCCTTTAACAAGATCAAACGTCCCCTCAGTCTACAACCAAATACAAATTAAAATGGAGTAAAGTCCAGTGATCCTGTACTGTACACTCAGTAAGTGTTCTCTTACTGAGAACAAAAGCAAATCTATTCCTTCATCCCAGTCTTTCCATTTTCTACAGTATGTCTTGAGTGTAGAATGAAAACTTTCTACAGCCCTTGTGATTTCAGATGGTACGCAGATGATGTTATTTGTTCAGCTCCTTGTTCATAAACTACCTGCTGGAATAGTCCAGGTGTAAAATTACTTTCTTGATCAGACTGGATTTCTTTAGGCAATCCAGAAAAAGTAAAAAAAAAACTTGGCAAGAGCCTTCGCCACAGTTTTAGCTTTAATATTTCTAAGAGGTATTGCCTCTGGGAATCTGGATGCAGTACACATAATAGTTAGCAGATACTGATGGCCAGCTTTAGGCTTTAGCAATGGGCCAACACAATCCACTATAACTTTAGAAAAGGGATCACCGAATGCAGATAAAGACCACAGTGGTGACACTGGGGTGACCTGGTGGGGTTTACCCACATCTGGACAAGTGTGACAGGTTTGCAAAATATTACATATTTCCTCAAATTAGGCCAGTACAATTATTTCATAAACCTGGTCACAGTTATATTCACACGAAAATGGCCACCTAAGGGCATACTGTGGGCCAAAGTTAAAATTTCAGCCCTTTAAACCTTAGGAAATTCAACTTGGTGAGCAATTACCTATTGTTCACTCGCTGGTATAGCAGGTGGACTCCACTTCCTCATTAACACACCATCCTTGACATAATACCCAACTGGCACTTTCTTAATCACATCATCTGAGAGAGCTGTTTCTTTTAAAGCTTCAATCTCAGGGTCTCGGTTCTGTTCTGCTATAAACACCTTCCTAGACAGGGATAAATCTTTCTCATCAGACTTACTACCTGAATCCTGTTGAAACAATGAAGGCAGAAAAGTCCCTGACAAGTCATCATAACCTGAATCCCGATTTTGGCCATCATGCGTATCCGAATCATGCTGCACAGAACCGTCTGCGTCGGCAGAATATTTAGCCATACTTCGAGTTACTGCGCAGGAAGGATAAATGTTAAAATCCATCTGTGGGTCGTCAGTGTTTGGCTTAGTTGTTAACAGCACTGCAGGGACAACTTTACCAACTGCCAGGTCATTTCCTAACAGCATAGTAACATCTCCCACCGGTAAACTGCACTATAATCCGATCTCAACAGGTCCCAAACCAACCCTGTCTGTAAAGTTACCTTTCACAACGGGACAGAAACCACACCGCCCCTAATGTCTTTAATAAGATTTACCTCACCTGTATCAGTCTCATCACCAAACTTTGGAATGCTGTCTCATATAAGTGACTGAGAAGCCCCTGTACCTGAAACAATTTTCAGTGGTACCGTGTTTGGCCCTTCCTTTAATAATACAATCCCATCTGACATAAAATGATCGAATCTCTTCTTAACTGGGTCAGACCTCTCAAATCCTTACCTGAGCCTCAAGAGATTGTTCAGGACCCTATGGGTTTACTGGTGCTTCAACAGACTGATCACAGGTATTCGGGACTGCATCCTTTTCCTTTTTCCTATCTGAGCCTCAACAGAATGTTCAGAACCCTGTGGGTTTATAGGTGCTTCAACATACTGAACACAGGCATTTGGGACTGCCTCCTTTTCCTTTTTCCTATCTGAGCCTCAACAGAATGTTCAGAACCCTGTGGGTTTATAGGTGCTTCAACATACTGAACACAGGCATTTGGGACTGCCTCCTTTTCATTTTTCCTTATGTGAGCCTCAAACAGAATGTTCAGAACCCTGTGGGTTTACTGGTGCTTCAACATACTGAACATAGGCATTTGGGACTGCCTCCTTTTCCTTTTTCTTCTCCAGGAGGCAACAATAAGCCATCATATGACCAGCTTTCTTACAATAGTAACAAGTAACATGAGAATATTTCTCCTTCAACTGCTTCCCTTCATCCTTACTCTTGTCACTCGTCCCAGCTTTAATTTCTGGATTACGCTGTTGAGCTCCGCTACTCTTTTGGAAGCTCTTATTCGGGATAATCTTAACCTTATGAGTTAAAGCAAACTCATCTGCTCATCCAGCAGACTCCTGCAAAGTCGCAGCATCCTTTTCATCTAAATATCTCTGTATGTCATCAGGCACGCACCCTCTGAATTCTTCAATTAAAACCAACTCTTGCAAGCTGCTAAAATCATCATTTATATTTTTATATGTGCACCAGCGGTCAAAACACACACACTTCTCTTAAGCAAGTTCCATATCTTTGTTTCACAGACTTCCTGAAATCTCTGAACTTTTGCCTGTATGATTCTGTGTAAAACTGGTAGGCTTTGAGCACAGTCTGTTTCACAATGTCATAATCAGCTGCTTCATCAACCGTCAAAGCAGAATAGGCTTGCTGAGCCTCCCCTTAATTACACTTTGTAAGAGAATAGGCCAACCCTCTTTTAGCCACTTTAAACTCTGAGCAACCTTCTCAAAATGATGAAAGTATTTATTAACTTCTGCTTCGTCAAATGGAGGTACCAATTTAACTTCCCAACTGGCCTTAAACTTATCACCAGAGTCTAACACTCGACCCCTTTGCTGCAATCAATCTATCTTTTCCATCTCGAACAGCCTCTGCATTTATGCTTCCTCCCTCTGCTTTTCTGCCTCCTCTCTGTTTTTTCTGCCTCTTGCCTTTCCGCAGCCTCCACAATTAATTTTTTCACTTGCTCTGGAGCTCAAGCTCACTAGGTTTACTTTCAGGAAACACCTCCAATTCCTCCACTTTAAACACACCCTCAGATACATGATGTTCAGCTGTTACCCTCTGCGTCTGTGCCCTCCTCACTGTCGATTTCCCCTTAGCAAGTTTTAACCTTTTAGCAATACATAACAACTCAATCCTTCTGGCGTCCTCCAATGCCTGGCACTTCGACACATCTATCAACATCCATTGCTATTGATTTTTCACACACAAATAAATCAAAAGGAATTTCCCCAATGAAATCGAAAATTAATGACTACGCCCCCAAATCTGTTCATATCCCAGACGCAGGCCCCAATTTTGTTAGGAATTGTAACGCTTTAGAAACGAACACCAGCAATAGACGACACCTGGAGTCTGTTTATAATGTTAAAACCATCTTTATTAGAATCTACTTATAATATAACTTAAACAAGATAAACAAATGTGTTATGTGTATATATGTGTGCAAATATAACTCCCAGACTATTGATTTCGGGAGAAACAAGGCTTGGCGTCTTGAGATGGCAAAGTATGGAAGTTCAGTTCAACCATGGAATAGGTGATGAGAGAGATATTTGTAATTCCGCGTAAATGTTGAGAGAAGGCAATTATGTCGAATTGCACAGGTATCATGGTGGTAAAACGAGACAACAGTTGCTGTAGATTTTACCCGTCATCTTTCCAAATCCACGAGCGAATTACCACGGAAAGTGACTTGTCACAAGGGGTATCGTCTTCAAGTGAATTACCCCACCACATCCAGGCAATGGTTAACACATCAGTGGTCATCACAGGATACCCCATATCAGATCCACTCCTACGGATCAAACGAGGTGACAACCACACATTTGAGTACGCTGAATCGATAATTAACCCACCCTCGTGGGCAAAGGAAAGTTGCAATCAGTGACCCTTGGCCACTGGTTCCCTTGTTTTGATCTTTCCATTTTTCCTCCTTGGTTTCCGTCTGACTCTGAGTGTCTGTGTCCTCGGTTAAAACTGAACAAGCTGCACGCGATGAAAACAAACTGCAGGTCATACTGATTTAACTTTTTATTTTCTCGCTCTTAAAATGGCAGTCTACAGCAAACGAAATCTAGGGATTAATAACAACGGCAACTCCCCATTGTGAACTGACTGATGTGCCAGTACTTGGGATGACTGAGTGAATCCCTTCCCGCATTCTGAGCAGGTGAACGGTCTCTCTCCAGTGTGAACTCGCAAGTGACTCTGTAGGTTGGGTGACCGAGTGAATCGCTTCCCTCATTCTGAGCAGGTGAACGGGTTCTCCCCAGCGTGAACTCGTTGGTGTCTCTGTAGGGTGGATGAATGAGTGAATCTCTTCCCACAGACTGTGCAGGTGAACGGCTTCTCACCGGTGTGAACTCGCTGATGTCTCTGTAGGTTCGATGGATCAGCGAATCCCTTTCCACAGACTGAGCAGGCGAACGGCTTCTCACCAGTGTGAACTCGCTGATGTCTCTGTAGGTGAGGTGACTGAGTGAATCCCTTCCCACAGACTGAGCAGGTGAACGGCTTCTCCCCGGTGTGAACTCGCTGATGTATCTGTAGGGTGGATGATCGAGTAAATCGCTTCCCACATTCTGAGCAAGTGAATGGTCTCTCCCGGGTGTGAACCCGCTGATGTGCCATTACGTCAGGTGATTGAGTGAATCCTTTCCCACAATTTCGGCAGATCTCCTGCCTCTGCCCGGTGTGAACTGACGGTGTGTCCGCGGGTGGAAAGACCAATTGAATACTTTCTCACAAAGAGAAGAGGTGAATGGCCTTGTCCAGTGTGAACGTACTGATGTACCTTCAGTTGAGATGACCGAGTGAATCTATTCCCACTGTATGAGCAGGTGAACGGCCTTTCTCCTGTGTAAAATGACGGACATGCCAGTTGGTCAGATGACCGAATAAATCCCTCCCCACAGTCTGAGTAGGAAGGATGGTCGATTGAATCCCTCGCTCCACTTCTTAAATATCTGGACAGAGACAGCAAAACTGGCGTGTTGTGTTTGAGATTCCTGCAGACAAATCCGTTCTTGTTTTAACCTCAGAAATGATTTACAAATTCCAACAATGGCTGTAGGACAACATTTCAGATGAGATTTGCTTGAGTCGCCAAGTTTTGATCTGGCTGTTCCTCGCTGTTGCAATGAGGTTGAACCCAAGTTGGACAGAGAAATCATCTCCTGACTGGGCAGAGAGCTGGTATCTGGAATGACCATTTATTCCCCGATGCTCTTCCTATTTCTATCAGAATGGGGCATTTCTGCCATCTGCAATTTGTACCCTGGCTCAGTTTGACTCTCTCCATTGGTATTATTCCCTCTTCCTGCTGAGCTGCATGGGTTCCTGGCCCCACAGTATCTGAAACACTCTCATGCAAATTGTCTTTCTTGACGTGCATCTGAGATTTTCTTTTATTATTAACTTAAAGTTCCACAATTTTAACGCCATATAAAAAAATCCCTACTGAGGTGAATGGTTGATCTGCACAGCTTTTAAAAGGACTTAGAGTGAATGTTAGTGTTACTTCAGGTTCTTGTGGAAAATTACAATACAGAACAAGGCCATTTGGGCCATCTGGTTTGTGCTGAACTAATTAAACTGCCCTTTCCCACACCCCTGCCGTCCAGATACCTACACGAACTTCTTAAATGTTAAAAACATGCCCGCATGCACCACTTGTGCTGGTTGCTCATTCCACACCCGGATGATCGTCTGTGTGAAGAAGTTTCCCCTCATGTTCCCCTTAACGTTTCACCTTTCACCCTTAACCCATGGCTTCTGGTTGTAGTCCCACCCAATCTCAGTGCTGAAAGCAAGCTAAGGGGACCGTGGATGACAAGGAAAGTCAAGGACTGTATAAAAATGAAAGAGAAGGTGTATAACATAGCAAAGATGAGAGGGAAGCGAGAGGATTGGGATACTTTTAAAGAACAACAGAAGATAACTAAAAAAGCAATACGGGGAGAAAATACTAAATTCTAAATTCTCCTGCTAAATTCCTGTGTATACAAGCCTGGCTTTCCCGGCGCCTGTTTGATTCTTACTGAGGGAGAGAGAGAGAGGGGCGGAACAATTTGACCATGTTGTTGCATCTTGGGTCTACATAGCTCGCAGATTGTTTTATTTAAGCAAGGACAGTCACAAACACAGTCAGCCAGAGAGAAAGAAAGAAGATGGAAAGCTCGAAACAAAGGGCCTAGTGGCCAAAGGCCACTTTTTGGACTCTCCTATGCCCACAAGGCGGGTTGATTATTGATCCAGCGTATACCGAATGCGTGATTGTCACTTTGTTTGATCCATTGGAGTGGATCTGTTGGTTTGGGAGTATCCTGTGAGGACCACTTGTGCTAACCCTTGCCTGGGGGTGGTAATTCACTTGAAGAGGTACCCCTGTGACAAATCACTGCTGGTGATAATTCGTATAATCCAAATGGGGATCTGTTGCAGTATCTCGTGGCTACCAGTTTTGTTAACCCTTAACAGGATTCGGGTGTGTTATGTGGTAAATACTTGTGAGAAGGGATATTCTGTTGAAATCACTGTCGGTAATACTTTGTGTGTTGGATCTGGATTGGGATTACCTTGCGGAATCTACCTGTGTGTTAACCCTTGCCTGAGTGGTAGTTCCTTCTGAAGACAGTACTCCTGTGATAAGCTGCTTCTGGTGATAATTCGTATGTGGATTCAGAACAACGACGGATAAGACCTACAGCAACTGTTATCCTGTTTTACAACTGTGTAATTTGTGGAAATCAACGTAATTGCCTTCTCTCGACATTCACCTTGGATTACAAATATCTCTCTCTCGTCATTGATTCCGTGGATGAACTGAACTTTCATACTTTACCATCTCAAGACTTTAAGCTTGGTATTCCCTGAGCTCAGTGGTTTGGGAGTTATATGTACACATATGTGTACTCATAACACTTTTAGCTGTTGATTATTTTGCTTAATTTGTTATATTATAAGTAGATGCTAATAAAGTCCGTGGTTTTAACATCAAAACCACAATGCAGGTGTGGTCTATTGCTGCTGGCTCATTTAAACCGTTACGGGAATGTAACAGAGGTGTTCGTGTTTATGTCTTTCTCGGGGCCCCCATGTTAACACCTTTCTGTCTCTCTGTCAACCTTGACAAACAGGTAGAACCAGATGCCCGCTGGGTAAAACTATGATTCCAATGTCTGTAATCCTGTTCAACCAGAGTTAGGATAAACAATTTGGCGACAAGCTCTTGAGAAGCTGGCCACAATACTCCAGGGGCCCTGACAGAAACACAGGCCCAAATAACAGAAATATCCACTGAAATGATTGCAGTTCGTCAAACAGTCGTACAGAATCATATGGCTTTAGATTTTATCCCAGCTGAGAAAGGGGGAACCTGTGCTATTATTGACACAGAATGCTGCACCTATATCCCCGATGAGTCTACATCCCTCTCTAAGCACACTGCCAGGGAGACTGACAGCATCTAGAGAGTAGGGCAGGATTTACACGGGTTCACCGAAGGGTCGAAATGGTGATCTTCGAAGACCTGTCGGTAATATGTGGGGCAAGATATTGAATTATGTCCAAAAGGTTGTACATATCTTTGTTATAAATACTGATGTATGCCGTTTTTACCCACTGAGAAGTCAATGCTGTACCAGGTTGCTTTCTCTGTAAAACGTTACTGCTTTGTTGATCATGTAATGATGTAAAGGATGGAATGATAAAGTATGTAAAAGGGTTAACACTTCGTTAAACAATAGCGACCTGTTTTTCCGAAAGAAACTGCTGATGATCAACCAATGTGTTAAGCCGTCCTGAGCCATATTTCTGCTTGAGGGTAGCTAGCTAGGGTTTCAGGATGCTTATCTTCTTGTGCACTCATGTGTAGAGATAGGACAGCCGCAGTCTGTTCAAAGGCATTATGACTATTTTGTAATTTGTCTTTAGGGTCTGTCATGTTGTAAATATTTTTGGCTCCAGCCTGTCTTGAGTGGGGAATATCTGGACAGATATATCTGTGGTGTAAGGGGAATTAGTGAATTGGATGGGAGTATTCACAGACTGTTCCTGTCTGAGTGACTAAGTAAGTAAGTCCCGCTCAGAGCGGATAGTTCAAAGGTTAATTTATAATCAAACCAGGTATTCATAAATAAAGCTAAGATTTTTTCTTCTGCAGAGAACCACGAAACAAAGAAAACATGAAAGTCGTTCAGAAAGAAAAAAAAAATGAAACTCCCTCCACACCACTCGTATCGAAAAGGACGGCATCCCGATTATCAACCCCCAAAACCCACCCCTCCCGAACAAAAGGTAAGAAAAATATCGACACCCGTTAAAAAACACTCGTACCCCGCACAACTGCGGAGGAGCCGGTGTCATCAGTGTGGAGGCGGCCACACCGGGAGCAGCGGACACAATGGGCGACGCCTGAAGATTCACAGGTGAATTGTCGCCTCACCTGGAAGGATGTTTGGACAACGGAGAGAGTTCGGCCGTCCGGCCCTTTCACTGTGACACCCCGAACTCCACATCAAATCCGTCCAAACGAATCTGGGCGAACTTTAATGACCAATAAATATAATTCCCCTCGGCGATCAGCTGTCTGAATGATTCCCTGACTCTGAGAGGAAGGGGCATCTATGGTCCACACTGTCAGGGTGTTGAGTTTACCAGGAGACAAAGGCTGCAGGGACGAGAGGTTTTCTGTTCACTAATACACTGTGTGTGGACCCCGCTGGCAATTCTGGTGTTGTGACCCGAATCAAGACAAACACCACGCTGCCCACTCCACCAACAACACGGCACAGCCGGACACATAACAGGGGACTTTACATCCCACAACACTGGATTCAGTGATGAAACCCCTGATTAATGTTGTTGTCTCACCGAGAAGTCTATTACCCCTAACCCTGGAATATGGTGTAAAATCCCGCTCCCCATACTAACACGGGTTATACAGACCAAAGAACAAACTGCCGGAGGAACTCAGTGGGTCGGGCAGCATCTGTCGAGGGAAATGGACCGTCAACCTTTCGGGCCGAGACTCTCCCTCTAGACTGAGTGTGGACGGGAAATATTCAGAGAAAAGAGGTGAGGGGTGGGGATGGAGCAAGAGCTGGGGAGTGAGAGGTGTATCAAGCTGACAGGGGAGGTGGAAGGGGAAAATAGTGATAAGGATGGAAAGTGAGTAGTTGGGGCAAAACGGGGCTGCAGAAGAAGGAAATTAATTCCATAGAGGATGAACAAAGTGGTTAGAGAGTATTTGTACAGAGTGCAATGAAGATACACCTGACTGATCCCTGGAGTGGTGGGGTCATAACTTCAAGAAAGATCAAATGTGATAACTCTGAATGTCATTTTGGAGAATCGAGGACTGAGAGGTGAACACATTGAAATGCACAACATCATTACCGGTTGAACCAGGGATCTGTCTCTGAAAAAGGGGTTGGACTGTCCGGGACTGTGATGAGGGGAAAATTCTCCATTCTGAGAGTGGTGAATATCTGTAAATCCCCTCCACAGAGGACGGTGAACACTCAGTGATCGTCCTCACGTAGAAAAGAGGCCGGCAGAAGTGTGGAGACCGAAGGGATCTGTGAAATGAGGATCGGACAGAAACGTGGCTGAGATGGGAGAGCAGCCGCCATCTTGTTGATGGTTAGATGGGCCGAATGGCAACCTCCTGCTGTTTCTCATTTGATGTTTCAGTGTTCCTGTCCACTGAGGCCGGAGGAATGTGAATAGAAATTAGTGTTTATAAACACAGAACTGATTTAAATGAAACGTGAACACTTCCTGTTTGGGCTTGAATTACGTTTCGGACCGGGATGGGAATCGAGTCCGTGACTCTGACCTGGGGGTGGAGGGAAAGGGATCGGGGTAGATATGGTGCGGAAGAGTAGGCATGTACCTGGTGTAAATATGGAATAATGTGGGGAATGCGGCGGGTGGGTCAGGCAGCGTGTGAGTGGCGAGGAGCAGAGCCACCGGTTCAGGAGGGAGTCCCTCCACCCGTGACCTGATCCCGGTTCCTGTTCACGTTTTTCTGCAGATCTGCAGTATTTGCGGGTCACTGCTCTACGTGTCCGTGTAGCTTCATCTTTCCCCGTTCAGACAAGTCAGTGAGATCCGGATCTGTCACGTCCTCTCATTGTGGGTAGACAATGTTTTGTTTTTCTGTAATATTTTCTGCATGTTTCATTCAATGTTTCGACGTGCTGAGGTGCTGCCAATGTTTCTGGGTGTCTGACCCATTTATGTGAGAATTTAGCCATTTGTATTTATCTGAGCTTCTCATAAATGTGAAAAGTTCAGTTAAGCTTCACTTCCGAATTTCCAAAGCAACAACCCAGTCAGTCAAATAGTTCCAATTAAAATAGTTTATTACATTTTTATTTTTTCTATTTTTGAACTATATATATATATATTCTTATTTTAAATCACAATTGTTAAAATCTTTTGTTTAGAATTAACAATTAACAACGAATTTCATGGCATATTCCGGTGCTATCAAACCTGATTCTGATATTGATATGGGAGGCCCATCACCGGTCACCTGATCCCAGTTACTGCAGATCGTAATGTGAGATTGAAGCATTTTCCACATATTTGCTTTCCACAGAAGTGACAACAGTTCAGTTTCCTTTTGCGGTTCCAGAGCAGAAGCTCAGTCTGTCTAATATTTCCAGACAATTAAAGTGGGGAATTTGTTTATTATCATCACGTACTGAGCTACAGCGAAAATCCTGCCCGACGTACCATCCAAACAGATCGATACATTACGACGGCACATCGAGCAGATATACAACAAAACAATAACAGTAACAAAGTTACACTCACTGTAACAAAGCATTGTGGCTACAGAGAAAGTGCAGTGCAGATAGACATATGGGGCAAGGTCACGTCGAGTTACATTGTGAGGCCGAGTCCATTTTATCATTCATTTGGCTTATAAGTGCAGACGGGAAACCGTCCTTCAGCCTGGTGTTACGCACTTTAAAGCTTTTGTATCTCTCCGCCAATGTGGGAGCGGGTTTGCAGCAACAATATCCAGGTTATGAGCTTCTTTGTGTACATGGCCTGCTTTTCCGAGGGAGGGGAAGTGTAGGGAGAGTCCATGGAGTGGGGGCTGATGTTCTCTGCTCTGATGTTCTCTGCTGTCCAGAGTTCTCTGCAGTTCCTTGCAGTCATGGGCAGAGCAGTAGCCATACGAAGGCGTGAAGTATCAGCAAGGAGCTCAGAGACCTCGGCCTTCACCCTGCCTTGTGTAGCTGGATCCTGGACTTCCTGTCAGATCGCCGGCAGGTGGTAAGAGAGGGCTCCATCTCCTCTGACCCTCAGGACACATAACCCACAGGGTTGTCTCTTTGTCCCTCTCCTTTACTTTCTGTGCACCCATGACTTGTGTTGCCACCCACAGCTCCAATCTGCTAATTAAATTTGCCGACAGCACTACATTGATTGGCCTAATCTCACATAATAACTTAAAATCGACCAAATGCCTCCTGACAAGGCTCGGTTCAAACAAACTTTTCACTCTTCTTCAGGAGATTAGTCAGAGGAAGAGCGATAGCAGCAATTTTTATAGAACTTACGATAATATCCATCCATTCCCAGAAACCTCCGAAGAGCCTTCTTAGTAGTCAGAATAGGAACTTGAGAAATTGCCTGGACTTTTGCCCGAACAGGAGCCAACTTGCATTGAATACATCATCGCCAAGACAGGTCAGATTGGCATGGCTAAATTCACTCTTAGCTAAGTTAACTGTAAGGCTGGCCTGGGAAAACCTGTCAAACAGTTTTTCTACTGCAGGGATATGCTCTTCCCAAGTGTCACTCCCTGTGACTAAGTCATCAATAAAGGCATCTGTGTGTTCCAACCCACGAATTACAGAGTCATTCATTTTCCGGAATGTTCCTTGACCAGT
This sequence comes from Hypanus sabinus, assembly GCF_030144855.1. NCBI lineage: Eukaryota > Metazoa > Chordata > Chondrichthyes > Myliobatiformes > Dasyatidae > Hypanus > Hypanus sabinus. Next base: position 638,969 of record NW_026779325.1, on the reverse strand, counting down.
TTTCATTCCAAACAGCAAGACATTATACTCATACAACCCAGATGGTATCACAAATGCAGATTTTTTCTACCTCTGTCCGTCAATGCAACACACCAATAATCTGTCAACAGATCAATCTTTGTAAGAAATTCAGCTTTTCCAAACTTATTGATGCAACCATCCATCCTAGGGATAGAATAGGCATGTGTTTTTGTTACTGCATTTGCCTTCCTATAATCAGTGCAAAATCTAACACTATCATCAGGTTTGGGCACTATAATGCAGGGTGAGCTCCAATATGATGCTGAAGCACCGATAATGCCATTTTCCAGCATATAGTCAATTTTTTGCTCAGCCTATTTACACTTTTCTACGTTCATGCGATATGTGTGTTGTTTAATCGGTTTAACCAATATCTACATCATTTATTGCGACCGTGGTTTGCCTGGGAACATCGGGAAATAAATCTTTAAACTGCAGAATTAATTCCTTCAGCTTTTGTTGTTGCTTTGGCTGCAGGTGAGCCAACCTGTTATCAATGCTTTCTAGAACAACTGAATTCATTAGCCTAACTAGGACAACGTTTTGCTTGTGAAAAGTCTCAGACAAGTCAATTGTTTCATTCTCAGGGTTGCCAGATTCATATGTTTTGACAACAACACTCACAGATGGTGCCTGCTTGTCAAAATAAGGCTTTATTATATTTGTCTGTACCACCTGTGTTAGATTACATCGGTCGGGTGTTTTGATAACATAATTCACATTATTAATTTGAGAGACTATTTCATACGGTCCATTGAGTTTTGCCTGAAGTGGATTTGTCAACATTGGAGATAAGGTAAGCACCTTATCCCCCACCTGGCCTTTTCTATCGCAAGCCCACTTATCAAACCAACACTTCATTTTGTTTTGAGAAATCTTTAAGTTTTGTCTCGCTAGACTACAAGCCTGGAGTAGTTCATTGTTGAACTTCAAAACTTAGTCTAACAAGTTAACATGCACATCCCCATCAAATCACTGTATCTTTAACCAGGTCAAAGTTCCCCTCACTCTATGATCAAATACAAATTCAAATGGACTAAAGCCCAGTGATTCCTGCACCAACTCTTTCTGCGAACAAAAGCAAATATATTCCTTCATCTCACTCTTTTCCATTTTCAACACAGTATGTCTTTTTTTGGCGTGTGCGTGCGTGCATCCGATTATGTATTTTTCAGGCCTTTACAAGGCACGGAGTGAGAAAGAGAGACAGTGTCGAACACATTATGTCTTAATCATTGTTTTGAGGGTAGAATGAAATCTTTCCAGAACCCATCGTAATTCTGGAATTACGCAGAAGATATAATTTGTATAGCTCCCAGTACATACACTACCTGCTGGAATAATCCAGATGTAAAATTGCTTCCTTGATCAGACTGGATTTCTTTAGGCAAATCAAATAAAGTAAAACAAAACTTGGTAAGAGCCTTCGACACAGTTTTAGCTTTAATATTTCTGAGAGGTATTGCCTCTGGGAATCTGGATGCAGTACACATAATAGTTAGCAGATACTGATGGCCAGCTTTAGTCTTTGGCAATGGGCCAACACAATCCACTATAACTTTGGAAAAGGGTTCGCCGAATGCAGTTATATATAGACTGCAGTGGGGCACTGTGGAGATCTGATTAGGTTTACCCACAACTTGACCAATGTGACAGGTTCTGCAAAAGGTCACAACATCTTTCCTCAGATTAGGCCAGTAGAATTATTTCATAACCCTGTTTACAGTTTTATTCACTCCAAATGGCCACCGGAGGGCAGACAGTGGGCCAAAGTTAAAATTTCAGTCCTATAAACGTTAGGAACTACACCTTGGTGAACAATTTCCCATTCCTCACTCGCTGGTATAGCAGGTGGCCTCCATGACTTCATTATCATTCCATCCTTGTGATAATACCGTTCTGGCACTTTCTTAATTTCGTCATCTGAGAAAGCTGTTTCTTTTAAAGCTACAATCTCGAGGACTCGGTTCTGTTCTGCGATAAACTCGTCTGCGTTGGCAGACATTTTAGCCATACCGAGTTCCTGTGCAGGAAGGATAAATGTTAAAATCCATCAGTGGGTCATCAGTGGTTGGGTTAATTGTTAACTGCACTGCAGGAACAACTTTACCAATTGCCAGTTCATTCACTAACAGCAAAGTAACATCTTGCTCTGGTAAACTGGAGCATAATCCGATCTCAACAGGTCCTGAAACCAACCCTGACAGTAAAGTTACCTTGTGCAATGGCACGGAAACCATGTCGCCCCCAATAACTTTAATAAGATTTACCTCACCAGTGTCAGTCTCATCACCAAACATTAGAGCACTGTCTGATATAAGTGGCTGAGAAGCCCCAGTAACTCGAAGAATTTTCACTGCTACCGGGGTGACCCTTCCTTTACTAATGCAAACCCATCAGACATAAAATGATCGAATCCCTTCATAACACGGTCAGATCTCTCAAACATTAACTGAGCCTGAAACAGAATGTTCAGAACTCTGTGGGTTGATAGCTGCTTCAACATACTGAACACAGACATTTGGGACTGCCTCCTTTTCCTTTTTCTTCTTCTTCTTCAGGATGGAACAATTAGCCACCGTATGACCAGCTTTCTTACAATAGTAACAAGTAAGACCAGAATATTTCTCCTTCATCCTTACACTTGTCACTAGTCCCAGCTTTAATTTCTGGTTTACCCTGGTGATCCCTGCTACTCTTTTGGAAGCTCTTATTCCAGATAATCTTAACCGTATGAGTAAAAACAAACTCATCTACTACTCTATCAGACTCCGGAAAAGTGGCAGCATCCTTTTCATCTAAATAGGTCTTTATGTCATCAGGAAAGCACCTTTTGAATTCTTCAATTAATAGCAAAACTTTCAATCTGTCACAATCATCATTTATATTTTTACATGTGCACTACCGGTCAAAACACACAAATTTCTCATAAGCAAGTTCCATATGTCTGTTTCACAGATTAGCGTCAAATTTCCAAACTTTTGCCTGTATGATTCTGGGACCAACTCGTAAGCGTTCAGCACAGACTGTTTCACGATGTCATAGTCAGCTGCTTCAACAACTGTCAAAGCAGAATAGTCTTGCTGAGCTTTCCTCTTAATTATACTTCATAAGAGAAAAGGCCAACCCTCTTTCAGCCACTTTAAACTTTCAGGAACATTCTCAAAATGCTGAAAGTATATATCAACCTCGGTCTCGTCAAATGGAGGTACCAATTTAACTTCTTGACTGGCCTTAAACTTTTCACTAGAGTCTAACGCTAGACCCCTTTGCTGCAATCTCTCTATCTTTTACAGCTCAAACAGCCTCTGTCTTTCTGCTTCGTCCCTCTGTTTTTCTGCCTCCCTAGCCTCAAACTGCCTCTGCCTTCCGCAGCCTTTATCTTTCATTTTTCTCAGTTGTACTGGAGTACAAGCTCACGAGGTTTACTTTCAGGAAACACCTCCAACTCCTCCACTTTAAACACTCCTTCAGATACATAATGTTCAGCTATTATCCTCTGCATCTGTGCCCTGCTTATTGTCGATTTCCCCTTAGCAAGATTTAACCTTCTAGCAAGACTCAACAACTCAGTCCTTCTGGTGTCCCCTAATATCTCAGAGGTTGGCGCTTCCTGACATCTATCAACATTCTTTGCTGCTGATTTTCCACACACAAATAAATCAAATGGACTTCCTCAATTAAGTCAATAATTAATGTCAATGCTCCGAAAAATGTTAATATCTTGGATACGGGCCCAATTTTGTTATGAATCATAACGCTTTAGAAATGAACCAGTAGCAATAGACTACACCTGGAGTCTTTTTGAAGTTAAAACTACCTTTATTAGAATCTACTTATAATATAGTAACAAGCAAGATAAACAAAAGTTAACATTTTTATGTGTATACATATATGTGTAAATATAACTCCAAAACTATTTAACTTGGGAGAAACAAGGTTTGGAGTCTTGAGATGGCAAAGTATGAAAGTTCAGTTCAACCATGGAATAGGTGATGAGAGAGATATTTGTAATCCAGCGTAAAAGTTCAGAGAAGGCAATTATGTCGAATTCCACAGGTTTCATGGTGGTAAAACCAGACAACAGTTGCTGTAGATTTTATCCCTCTTCGTTCCAAATCCACATATGAATTATCACCGAAAGGGACTTGTCACAAAGAGTACTGTCTTCAAGTGAATTACCACACCACACCCAGGGAAGAGTTAACACATCAGTAGTCTTCACAGGTTACCCCAAATCAGTTCCACTCCTACGGATCAAACGAGGTGACATCCAAACATTCGATGTATGCTGAATCGTTAATTAACCCACCCTTATGGGCATAGGAAAGTTGCAATCAGTTACCCTTGGCCACTAGTTCCCTGGTTTCGATCCTTCCATTTTTCCTCCTTCTTCTCCGTCTAACTCTGAGTGTCTGTGTCCTCGGTTAAAACTAAACAAGCTGCGAGCGATGTAAACAAGCTGCAAGTCAGACTGATTAGCCTTCTTAATTTCTCTCTCTTAAAATGACAGTCCACGGCAAACAAAACCTAGGGATTCATAACAACGGCCACTCCCCAATGTGAACTGACTGGTGTGCCAGTACTTGGGGTGACTGAGTGAATCCTTTCCCACATTCTGAGCAGGTGAATGGCCTCTCTCCAGTGTGAACTTGATGATGCCTCTGTAGATGGGATGACTGAGTGAATGTCTTCCCACAGTCTGAGCAAGTGAACGGCCTGTCTCCTGCATGAACTTGCTGATGTACCTTCAGATGCAATGATTTAGTGAATCCCTTCCCACAGACTGAGCAGATAACTGGCCTCTCCCCAGTGTGAACTGATTGGTGTCTCTGTAGGTGGGATGCCAGTGAGAATTCCTTCCCACATTCTGAGCAGGTGAATGGCTTTTCCCCACTGTGAACTTGCTGGTGACTCTGCAGGGTGGATGATTCAGTAAATCCTTTCCCACATTCTGAGCAGGTGAACTGCTTTTCCCCAGTGTGAACTGACTGGTGTGCCAGTAATTGGGATGACCGAGTGAATCCCTTCCCACAAACTGAGCCTCTCTCCAGTTTGAATTCGCTGATGACTCAGCAGTTTGGATGACTGAGTGAATTCCTTCCCACAGACTGAGCAGGTGAAAGGCTTCTCCCCATTGTAAACTCGCTAGTGTGCCATTAGGTCAGATGACTGAGTGAATCCTTTCCCAGGAATTCAGCAGATGACAGCCTCCGCCCGGTGTGAACTGACTGGTGTGTCCACAGGTGGAAAGACTGACTGAATCCTTTCTCACACACAGAACAGGTGAATGGCCTTGTCCAGTGTGAACTTACCTTCAGTTGAGATGACCGAGTGATTCCATTCCCACTGTCTGAGCAGGTGAATGGCCTTTCTGCTGTGTAAAATGACGTGCGTGCCAGTTGGTCAAATGCCCGAGTGAATCCCTCTCCACAGTCTGAGTAGGAAGGATGGTCGATTGAACCCCTTGCTCCACTTCTTAAACATCTAGACAGAGACAGCAAAACTGGTATGCTGTGTTTGAGATTCCTGGAGACAAATTCCTTCTCATTTGTGACCTGTAAATAGATTTACAAAATACATCAATGGGTGTCGGACAACATTTCAGGTGAGATCACTTGAATTGCCAAGGTTTGATCATCCAATTTGCTATCTCATCGTGAATGCTGAATGACTGAACATTCTTGACGAAACTCCTTGCTAAAGTCCATGTAGAGAACATCCACTGCCTTGACCTCCCCATCTATTTTTATTCCTCATATGGATTACCATTCTGATCTTGCAGAGGATTAATTTTTTCCCATGTAATCTTTTTTACTCTGAACATATCTGCAGATTCCCCGAGAATTCTACTTCAACTTATCTCCTGGGGCAACCTCATGCCTTCATTTATTTCATTCATAAGTGTTCTCTTGAATTTCCTGTAATTCTTAAGTACCCCATTTGTTCCTATCTGCCTGTACCTGGTATGCGTCTCCTTTTTTTTTTGATCTGGGAGGAGAAAGCCAAAGGGGTGATAGAGCGGCATGCTGAGAAGTTGGGGTAACGGGGGGGGGGGTAAAATGAAAGTTGCAGGGGGAATGGGAGCCTGAATAACTGAACAGAGAGTGGAGTGTTTGTGCAGATAGTTGTTGTTCAGTCCTCAATTGTCAGGAATGAAAAAGTTGAGCATGATGCAGTGAATATGCTGAGCTCTGTATATTTCAATACAAGGAGCATTTTAGGAAAGGCAGATGTGTTCAGGGCATGGGTCAACACCTGGAATTGAGATACTAGGATCTGGCAACTGTGGATTGGGACAGGCTGCTTTATGGCAAGGTATAGGCAGGCAGAATCTTATGGAGTTTAAGAAATGCAAGAGAACACATAAGAACTGAACCAGGATGGCTAAAAGAAGGCATAAGGTTGCCCTCACAGAAACGACGAAGGATAATTCTCTGAGATTCTAGAGATAGATTAAGAGCAAAAGGATTGCAAGGCACAAAGTTGGTCCTCTGGAAGACCGGAATGGCAATCCACGTGTGGGACCAAAGCAGATGGTGGATATCTTAAATCTTAAATAGTTTTCCAACTCCGGTTACTCAGGAGATGGACAAAGAGTCTATGGGAGTGTGGAAAAGTGGCATTCAAATTGTGGACCCTATACAGATTAAAGAAGAGTAGTTACTTCACTGTTCAAAATAGAAGGTAGCAATCTCCAGCATATTCCAGGCCATTCAGCCTAAAATGTTGTGCCAACCATGTAACCTACTCTAGAAACTGCCTAGAATTTCCCTCGCACACAGCCCTCTGTTTTTCTATGCTCCATGTACCTATCTAAGAGGCTGTTAAAAGACCCTATTGTATGGGCCTGGACCACCACTGCTGACAGTGCATTCCACACACGCACCAATCTCTGTGTAAAAATCTTACCCCTGACATCCCTCAGTATCTATTTCCAAGCACCTTAAAACAATGCCCCCTCGTGTTAACCATTTCAACCCTGGAAAAAAACCTCTGGCTGTCAACACGCTCTATGCCCCTCTTCATTTTATACACCTAACAGAGGCTCTAAACATAAAGAAGGAAATTATACATTAGATTGGGGATTTGTTAGAAGTATAGAAAATTATGAGAGTATAGATAGGTTAAATGCAAGCAGCTTTTTCCACGGAGGTTCGGTGGGACTAAAGCCAGAGTTCATGGGTAAGTGGGGAAGGTGAATATTTAATGGAAACATGTGGAAAAGCTCTTTACTGAAATGGTTGTGAGAGCGTGGAATGAGATGCCAGCACAAGTGGTGAATATGAGCTCGGTTTTACCATATAAAAGAAGTTTGGATGGGACCCTGGATGGTAGGGGTATGAAGGGTGATGGTCCCAGTGCAGGTAGTTGCATTAGACAGTTTAAATGTTTTTTTTTCAGCATTGACTAGATGGGCCAAATAGCCCAATTGCATACTGAACTTCTCCATGTTTCTATGACAGAGAAGCTGGCCAAACTTGTTTGGGAGGGAAAGATAGGAATGACAACGGAGCAACAATGGCTGGAGTTTCTGGGAGTAATTCGGGAGCTGAGTGATTCCACAGAAGTGGAAATATTAGAAAGACAGGAGGACACAACCATGGGTAAGGTGAGAAGCCAAAGCCAACATAAAGCCAGAGAGAGGGCACATAATAGAGCAAAAACGTTTAGAAACCAAAAGCAGACAACTAAAAAAAACTCAGATGAGCTCAGTGCGTGGAATCCTGATATTGTTGTCATTAATGGGTCTTGGTAGCTCCCAACAGTCTGAGAGATTTAGAGGAACAAAATATCTGGGGCCTCATTATCTCTTGAAAAACAAGTTTCCCTGCACCAATTATCTCTCAACTTTTATCTTGGCAGTCACATACAGACTCTGCACCCTCAAAATTTCACTTCTGAACAAGTCCCACTTACAAATGCACTGTTGCCAGGAAACAGTCTGTCCCAAACCACACTTGTCAGATGTTTCTGATACCATCAAAATTAACCTTTCTCCAATTTAGACTCTCAACCCGTGGTCCAGACCTCTCTTTTTCCATCATGGCATTATGATCACTAAATTTTGTCTCCAGGCTTGGATCATTTCATAACAGCTTATTGCACACTTCTACGTCGGGAATTTTACGTACTGATTAAGGGCACATTTGACAAACTTTACTCCATCTAGTCCTTTTACAGTGTGGGAGTCCCAGTCAATATGTGTAAAGTTAAAATCACTTACTGAATCAAACTATGTTTATTGACATGGTTTACAATCTCTCAACAGATTTGTTCCTCTCAATCCCTCTGACTGTTTGGTGTAAGGAAGTCCCAATAATGGCTACAATATCATAATTCTCTGTCGTGAGCTCAGCTGGCTTTCCAACAATGCTTCTTGCATTGTGATATACACAGCTCAGCACACTCATCACACCATGCTCCATGTGATTGCTGACTCTGTCTGAGGTTTGAACAAAATCTGACTGGTGTCAAGATAACAACCTCTTCCTCAATGTCACAAAAACAAAGGAGCCGGTTGTGGATGACAGGAGGAATGGAGACAGGCTAACCTCTATTGACATTAAACAATCTGTGTTTAAGAAGGTGAAGAGCTTTAAGTTCCTTGGCATAAACACCTCCGAGGATATCACATGGTGCCCTGATGAAGGGTCTCAGCCAAAAACGTCGACAGTGCTTCTTCCTATAGATGCTACCTGGCCTGCTGTGTTCACCAGCATTTTATGTGTGTTTCTTTAATTTCCAGCATCTGCAGATTTCCTCGTGTGTACGTACCAGCTGTGTTGTGAAAAAAAAAACACAACAGCACCTCTGTCACCTCAGACGACTGAAGAAGTTTGGGTTGGGGCCCCAAATACCAAGAACGTTCTACAGGAACACAATTGAGAGCTGCATCACTGCCTGGTATGGAAACTGTACTTCCCTTAATTGCAGGAACCTGCAGAGAGTGGTGCGGACAGCCCAGCACATCTGCAGATGTGAACTTCCCACTATTCAATCCATTTACAGAGACAGGTGTGTAAACATGCCCTAAGGATATTGGGGACCCAGTTCACCACAACCACAAACTGTTCCTGGTGCTACCATCCAGGAAACGGTACCACAGCGAAAGGACCAACAGACTCTGGCACGTTTGTTATGTGAAAGCTACTTGTTGCCCAGGACCAAGGTTTTTGATGTCATTATCTTCCCAGAGAGAATGGGTCAAAACATGTCGTCATGGGTAAAAAAGTCGAGAACAAAATGAGGTAGCTCAAGCAACACACACAAAATGCTGGAGGAACTCAGCAGGCCAGGCAGCATCTATGGAAAAGAGAACTAATGCTGAATTCCTCCAGCATTTTGTGTGTGTTGCTTGGATTTCCAGCATCTGCAGAGTTTGTGATTGGAAGTGAAACAAAGGTGATTTTCTCAACTGGTGATGTAAAAGATTTTGTTCCCTTTCTCCGAGCTCCTAATCCTTGCATTTAGATAGCTGGAGCTCAGCTCCGTCTGAGAGATCCATCGGTTCCCATTCCCTCATCAGCCGGAAGCACCTCAGGGCCCGTGCACGGATCGTGGGGCTGAGAGAGAGGGAGGTGAGCAGGGCTGTCCCGGGATTGCGGGGTACGGTGTGGGATGCTCACAGCAGTTGCCCCTCAGTCGGAGTTTAGGATAGTCGCCCGCAGATAACCGCTTACCTGCGTCCGATCCAGCAGCCGTGCTCCCGTGGCCTTTTGAGAACTGCGCGCATGCGTGAAATTTGCCATCGGCACAACCTTCACGCCTGCGCATATGATCAATGCTTCAGCGCAGGCGAAATTTTTAATGCTGAGCATTATGGGTAACCACGGTGCCATTAAAAGTTTCTGCAAGCGCCAATTCCATGTCCAAACCTCAGTTTTTTTTTGGTATATGGAAAACTCAGCAGCTGCTTTAACGGAGAAAGCGGCCCCCATACTCAATATCAAAGGGTATCTAATGCAAATCGTCTTACAAAGGCAGATATAAAACACAAAAGATTCTGCAGTTGATGGAAATACAGAGACGCACACACATAAAATGCTGGAGGAACTCTGCAGTTCAGGCAGCAAATGAGCAGAGGATTAGAAAAACAGCAAAGGGAAAAACAGAGAGCTGAGAATGCTCTACCGCCGACCCAAGGGTGCGACAAATCCCGTCCCTCCTTGGACGGCATCTGACGCCCAGTAGAGTCCGGAGTGTCCTCTGGAATTCTGAATAAAGGACCGGATTCAAAATATCCCTGGTTCCTACGGACCATATCCCTCCTATACTAGTGAAATGATCCCCAGTGGTGAGGGGCGGAAGGAGAGCCATGTGTGGCTTCTGATTCGGGGCCAAGTAGGGACAACGTACAAGTTTAAATCCCGATACATGTAAGGCGGGATGAATTTTTAGAGAACGGGGAAGATGTGATGTGTATGTTGCCGGGGCAGTTTCCCTCACGACTTTAGAGAGACGGATAAAGCGAGGGGTTTGTTTCCGCCATTCCAGTTTGAGTGGACGATCTTTACTTGAACAGAGACCCGCTTGCCAATATTGAAAGAGGGGCCAAGCCGCCTGTGTCTGTTGGCCTTGGCCTGCAGCCCGACTGAATTTCCTTTCCGAGTTTCTGTACTTGAGACACCTTTGAACAAATTACTGGGCGGAGGGAACTCCGACATCTAATTCCTGATCAGGAGACAGAGCGGGCAGAAACTTAATTTGACATGCGAATGGGGTCATACCCAGCGGTGAATGCTGAAGGGTATTGTGGGCGAACTCGGCCCGGAGTAAATGGTCACTCCAAGAGGACAGATTCCCGGACAGAAGGCAGAGAAGGGCTCGTTCCAGGTCCGTGTCCGTCCTCTCAGCCTGCCCATTAGTCTGAGCGTAGAACACCCACTGGCACAAGCTGATGGGGAGGATCAGAGACATTGCTGGGTGTCGGTGGCGAGGAGGAAGATTCAGAAGGAGGGTTCAGTGAGGTGGCGTGTGGTCTTTGGATGTGTGTAAAACGTGTGGGGTGGGTGTCGGTGATTTCAATGCGAAGGGTCTGTGCTGATGGACTGGACTCAGGGGGTTTCCGTGTTGGAGGACTGGGCTGATTCGGACAGGTCATTGGGGAGTCGTGTGTTTATTGGGAGGTGTGTTTAATGAGCGGGCGAGCTGTGGGGGAACGGTCTCTGCTGGAGAGATGTGGGTACAGCCCGCCCGGAAGGCGCTGGATGATTGGAAGAGGTTAGAGGAGGAGTTGTGGTGTCTGTGGGGGCTGAGAGACTCCGAAGGTCCGTATCTGTAGTTACTTGGAGACACGCGTAGTCAGTGTGAGAGGGTCGTGCGAGAGGCGTGTTTTATTATCGAGAGTCACGATCTTCAGTATTTTATTTCACCTGCTATATTTCCCATTAACCTTCCTCTATATCACGGTTATGTTCTCCCAAAGTTTTCCCGCTCTCCATTAGTGATTATAAAAATTTGCAAATGCTACTGACATCTGAGGAAGTCCAGTGTGAATCCTTCACTGTCCGGAGAAGCAGCAACATTTCAGGGCTTGATTCTGCGGAGTAGCGCTCCCCGTTATTGCACGATATCAAATCTCCATGGCAACCCGATTACCCAGCAGCTTTTGGGAGTCAGTAACTGCCCCATTGCATGAGCTTACGCATCCTCTGCTTCACTGAAGGGTTCCCCCGTGTAACTAAGAAGCGATTTTTTAAACAACCTTGTTCTAATATATCGCAATTGTCCCAGTTAATGCAAATTGAGCCCCTTCCCCGCATCTCCATCCTCTGTGTGGAATGTGTTTTGATTCCCGGTTAGATTTTTTCGAGGCACATTCAGTGTATTCTTCCTGTACCGACCGTCCACAGTCCTTACACCTACTGTGACTCTGTCTTCGCAATTCTTATATCATCCTGGCAGACTCCCCACATCTTCTCTCTTCTAGGCATAATTTAACTACCTTCTCCACATTTTCCATATAACTGAAAGCCAACGTTCTTAGCATTTGACTGTCCTACAAACCGCGATATCATCCTGGCAGATTCCATCACAGTCTCCCATCTTCCAAGGATGATCTAACCCCTCTCTCCAAATCACCCGTATCACTGATAGTGAACGCTTTTAGCAATTATGCTGCAATTTTACCGTTTGAATGTCACGATAAGAAGACAACATAAATAATAAAAATCAATACTGTGATTGATATTTCTGAAGCTAACTTGCCGGGCACACATTAGTCCTACCGAAAATATTAATTCTGAAGTTATACAACTTAACATTATTGAAAGTATAAAACGTAAATTCTTTTAACTTGTTTCTCGCTTTCCTCATGTTCGACATCATTGTTGTAAAGGGCCTGTGCTGCAAACGTGTTATAGCAAGGGTAACTTGTATTTACTGTATGAAAATACTCTCAGTCCAATAGGAAATGTGTCCCGATATGTTATCAAATTAGAGCGAAGTTGGGCCGGTGAAGAATTACATCTCATCCGGACTGTAGGATTCGACTCTTGCTGAAACTAGAAAGCTTCATCCGGACAGAGAAGATGCAATTATTCTCCCAGCTACATACAGGTATAGCAGACAGACCGGAAGTTTAAATAAAAGGGAGAATTCGGAACAAGAGGGAAGGAGAAGGGACGTCGGGATTGGCAGACACGGCCAGGTCACTAGCAAGATTTTGAAAATGGACACTTCGACAATGGATCTGCGTGTTTTCAATCCCGGATATCAGGGTGATATAATGTGCAAGGTAAAATACATTTTTCCGAACAGAAACGACAAGCAATCTAATCTGTAACAGAAAAATAAATGATTTTACTTCTGAAATAATGGAAAGGCAGAAATGCTGCGAACAGTAACTTTTTCAGGCAGTTCAATTCATTAATGTACTTGCAGAGCGGTATCTTATTTCGAAATTTGTAAATTATTTGACCCTTTCATCTGAGCGGTACAGACCTAAAATATTTCAAAACTAAAGTAGCCGGCGAGAGCAGAATGATTTTCACCTGCTCTCTGAATCTGGTCTGGGTCACTCCGTAGATAAATGTATTCGTGCAGCTGCTGAAATTCTGAATCACTGAACCCCAAACTGTGCCTGAAAAAGCCGAATAGACGTTTCCCGGTCTGTGTAGAGGCATCGCATGAGAATGAAGACCAGAGTGGTTGTCGCCCAACATAGAAGGAAACTCGCCGACAGACTGAAGAGCAGAATGATGGATTGTCTCGGACTCTCCATCTCCGGATCTCGCTGTTTCCCACAATTTCCCCGTCCCTTCAGTCCCCTGCGGACTCAGTTCGCCGCCAGTATCTGTCTGACGGTCAGAGCATTGAGGGTCAAAATGAGGAAGAAAGGAAGTAGCGGATTCAACAGACGGTCCGTTTGCTTGACCCATCTGGTAGAACGGGACTTCTATAATCACCATCATTAGATCCGCCGCAGCCATCGCCACCAGGTACCGCGTGACGGATGTGGAGAGACCGCAGTTTCCTCGGCTGAGAATGATGATCGCCACAAGGTTAACTGCAGTGAAAAAATAGACCAAAAATAAGAATAAAGAAATGCAAACGCATTTTTGGCAGAAATGCAGCCGTCAATTGTTCTCTTGAAATTAAACCTCTGCTGGACATTATCAGTGGAAGTAAAAAGATATTTTGTTTGTTTGAACACGTGACCGCAGCATAAAGCGTTTTACAGTAGCGCATGCTCACATTAATCGCTTCACGTTCACGGATGCAACAGCGATGAGCAGAGTCCAGGAATGATGGAGCACAGAAACGGGTCCTTCGGCCCAATATCTCCATGCCGACCGACATGGCCACCTGATACAGTTGTTCGTGATTGGGTCACATTCGTCAAACTGTCCATGTGTACTTCAAATATTGTTAACGACTCTGTACGCCCATTTCCTTTTTCAGGCTGTTCAATACACAGAGCAACTTCTATGTGAGGAAACGTCGCTCGTGATCCAGCTACATTTCTGCCCTCAATAAAATGCCACTCGGCCGAACCTCTCCCTGTAAGTCAATCCAGCGAGTCCCTGCAAATCTTTGTAAATACTGACTGCACTCTTTTCAGCGGACTTCTGCCTTTCCTATAACAGGGCGTCCAAGACTGTTCACAGAACTCCAAGCGCGGTATCTCCAAGGAGAGGAGTAGTGTAATTGACTTCTTTCCGAAAGTCTGAGTTACTATTCGATTGCAAGGTCAGATTCTGAAAACAAGATATTGCACCGCAGTAACCTTCCCTCTGTTTTATTTTACTGCTTCGGAGACAAACCATTGCTCAGAGCAGAAGATTGTTACCCGGACTTAAAAGTGCTCGGCACTTGTAATGTTGTTTAAATCTGTAATATGCAATTCAAACGATGACAAAACATAACACACAAGACACGTAGACACTGTCAGGCAGTCACAATTGACAGGGAGGATGCAACAGTGAAATTTTCTGACGGGACGACGTTGGTGGTTTCTTAACAGTAAGACTTCTATTCTGTCTTTATTGTGACCATTTGTGACAGTGTTGTAACTTGAAAACAATGACAATGCACATACGTTGAAGCTGAAATTTTTCATTGTAAATGTGATACGTTTAGTGTTTAACACATTTATGGATTATATTCATTAATGCACTTAAATTCAGAGTATTTCATTATAATATTACTAAAGATGTCGAAAGATTTTAGCATAATTTTAAAATGATGTTAACATGGCATAAAGGAAATTTCAGCTGCTTGTCCACAAATGCCACGTTCGCGGGGGAATTTCAATCATGGCGAGGCTGTGGTATGGAATTGATGATGGGCGCTGTAAAAGTCCTGATCCTTCGAGCCGGAATCGAACCAGCGACCTAAGGATGACTCCATTTCCTCTACAGTCCTCCGCTCTACCAACTGAGCTATCGAAGGAAAAGCGACACCAAGTTTCTCCACGTTGGCTCCTACCGACAATCATTATGCAGATTTCAGCCCGGCATCTGTCGACCGATGGCAAAAGCCTGCCTGTGGCAACTATGTCGTCCTTCCAGCACTGGGAGCCACAGGCCACGGGATGACGCCGATCACCGCGCTTCTGACAATTCTAGGGACACTACGATTCCAACACAGCTCTTTGATCGCCCTCGCCCGTTCAAATCAAAGGTTACTCAGCTTTCACTTTTCACCCAGTAACCAGGGCAATGTCCTTCTAACCACTCACCTGATTTATGCCTGAATCGTCGCCTGCAGCTCATGCATTACTGAAACACCAGCTGCCAGCCGGCTTTTCCTCCTATCTGCTTTCAACGCAGCAAACCTACGACGTTTTCTCCCGACCCTTTGACAGAGACACGTTCCGCACAACCACATCTTTTGTGCATTCCAAGTTCAGGGATTTGATGCGACGAATCCTCTGAATACAAAATGTCGATGGAGAATGCGAGCATCGATCTCGCTACCTCTCGCATGCTAAGCGAGCGCTCTACCATTTGAGCTAATTCCCCAGCACGTCACGCTAACCTCCTATAATTTGCTCCTTTGGACAAACATCATTGCATGCCTGCCACTGTTCACAGATGCACAATCAGCAGCTCACAGACAGGCACACACACTCACTCACTCATCAGTAGCTGAGCGCGGCGTGAGGTCTCTGCTTCCGTATAAGTAATCGAAAGGTACTTACCCGGGATACCGACAATTACAATGAAGGTGTAACAAATCTCCCTGTCTGGAAACATTGTTAATCCAAGGCTGTTCTGTTTGGAATGTTGTCAATTTCTAAACATCATAAAAGTTGAAAATAGCCAGTAAATGAACTCAAACAGTTATAACAAAGCCCAGAGAGCAAATTTCATTCGCGCCTGCAGGGTAAAACTCTTCACCGATTACACGTTGTTGAGAGTCTACCGCGTCTGGATGTTTCCGTCCTCAATGTAACTGAAGCTCAAAATGTCGTATTTTATGGGAAAATAGGTCACCAATAATGAAAACAACTTGTACAGTGACTGGTGCTAATTACCGCTAATTAGCAAAAGTATCTGTGCTCTAACGAACCGTAATGCCAGTGGGGAAATAATACGCCTTATTTCATTGAACTGAACGCAACACCTGTCATGAAGCCTCAAGAGACGGCCGATGCTGGGATCGCAACACTTGATGCGAGGTTTTCAAACTACTCCGTGTAATTATCTGCGCATCGCTGGTGACGACAGTAGTCTGTAATCCTGTGGGTGAGTCCACCTCATCAGCGCTGATTCCACTCTCACATTGCGAGTGGAGTCTCTGTCTCGTTAATTCCCCGTGATGACGCACCTTTCATGTGATTCACTGTCACTTTGCTTGCGGTGATTTATTCTTTACTGGACATTAACATGAATGATTTCTGGCGCAAACCCTCACAGTTTGCACTGTTAGCGGAGTCAGTCGCAAACACAGAGGTTGGCAAGTATGCAGCGCGAAATGCAAACCAATGACCCCAGCATTACAGACATTGTCAACTGCTGTAGCAGACAGAGAAAACAGAATATATTGTATCAAAACCGGTTTTAATGCAAATAAATAGCAGTAATGATATTAAATATGTTACAGAGTCACGAGATGATTTTCGAAGTTGAACTTGAGAAAGAAATTGATTCGGGGAAAAAGTGCGGATTAAAAGCTAAACAGAGATGAACTGCGTAATGGGGCATAAATACACGGACACAGCAAAGCATCGGCATAATTAAACCGAGCTATTCCTGAAGCACGCTGTTCTCGCGTTTAGATAGAGAAACATGGAGAATCAGGAGGCCGGGGTTCCTTGGCATTTCATGAAATATGATTTACAACGGGCCAATTGCGTCACTTCCGCTACAGCACATCAGGAACGGAGTGACGGTCCAAGGAGAGACGCATTGGAAAGAACGCAGCATTATGAACCAGCATCAAGAACTGAGCTTCCGGGCGTGCACTGGCTTCAGATTAGAGCCGCGCAACTATCTGAGTGCCGGGGAAAGCGGATTGATGGTAAATCAGGAAGGATTTTGGCACTAATTGTCGAACCCTTTTCTATGTGCATGAGAATAAAATGGCTAATTGTGCGCAGCGATCCCCTCCTCGAAGATCTGTATGCCATGGATTTTGTGAAGAGTCGAGATAAAGTGTCCGGACCCGAAAAGGCAACTGTCCTTATTCCTCTCCTGATGCTGCCTACATGATAAGTTCTTTCACCATCGCGCCGGTCGCTCAGTGATTCAGTCACCAGAGTTTCTGAGCTTACTCAAGGCCAAATCAAGAGTCGCCAAATTCAGAGGATAAATCCAAGATGCTTTGTGGAATATTATATGTTGTTTTGCCAAATCACTGCTTAACTCAGTGAGTAGAATTGCTCAAAAATGCGGTAATTATTTCTGGCTACAACAGACTCTGAGAGAAATGGTCAGCGGTCCCATATTGATGCCCCGCCACACCCAGCCTGACGGGAGTACCCTTACCCCGCTGGGGAACATCCCGCAGTGGCATTTGGTCACAGAGTCATCGAGCAGTACGGCACTGAAACAGGCTCTTCTGTTCATCCTGCAGCGCCGAACTGATCCTCTCCCTAGTCCTGTGGACACTGCACCTGGACCATGTCGTCCACAACCCTCCCATTCATGTCGGATAAAATCTCCTCTTCAATGTTGAAATCGTTCACGCATCCGCCATTTCCTTTGGAAGCCCGTTCCACACTTTCGCTGCCTCAACAAGATGTCCCACCGAATATTAACCATATAACTATATAAACATTATAACACGGAAACAGACCATCTCGGCCCTTCTAGTTTGTGCCAGACGCATACTCTAACCTAGTCCCACTGACCTGCAGTCAGACTATAACCTTCCATCCCTTTTCTGTCCATGTACCTATCCAATTTTATCTTAATTGACATTACCGAACCTGCCTCTACCACTTCTACTGGAAGCTCGTTCTACACAGCTACCATTCCCTGATTAATGATATTCCCCCTCGTGTTACCATTAAACGTTTGCCCCCTAACTCTCAACTCATGTCCTCTTGTTTGAATCTCCCCTACCCTAAATGGAAAAAAGCCTATCCACGTCAACTCTGTCTATCCCCCTCATAATTTTAAATATCTCTATCAAGTCCCCCCTCAGCCTTCTGCACTCCAAAGCATAAAGACCTAACTTGTTCAACCTTTCCCTGTAACTTAGTTGCTGAGACCCAGGTAACATTCTAGTATCTTCTCTGGATTCTCTCTATTTCGTTGATATCTTTCCTATAATTCGGTGACCAGAACTGCACACAATACTCCAAATTCGGCCTTACCAGTGCCATGTACAGTTTTAACATTATAACCCAACTCCTATACTCAATACTCTGATTTATAAAGGCCAGCATACCAAAAGATTTCTTCACCACCCTATCCACATGAGATTCCGCCTTTAGTGAACTATGCACCATTATCCCTAGATCACTGTTCTACTGCATTCTTCAATGCCCTACCATTTACCATGCATTTCCTATTTGGATTATTCCTACCAAAATGTAGCACCTCACACTTATCAGCATTAATCTCCATCTGCCATCGTTCAACCCACTCTTCTAACTGGCCTAAATAACTCTGCAAGCGTTGCAAAAAAATACTTACGTAAGAAATCAGGAGGGCTGAAAGAAGACATGAGGTAACGTTGGCATTCAAGGTGATGGATAGTAAAAGCATCCACAGGTATATTAATAGCAAAAGGATAGTTAAGGGATAAAATTGGTCCTCTTGAAGATCAGAGTGGTCGACTATGCATGGAACCAAAAGAAATTGGGGAGATGTTAAATGTTTTTTTTGTGTCTGAATTTACTAAGAAAAATGGCTTGGAATCAATGGAAATAAGGCAAACAAGTATTGAGGTCATGGAACCTATACAGATAGAAGAGGAGGAGGTGCTTGCTACCTTGAGGCGAGTAGATAAATCTCCAGGACCTGACAGGGTATTCCCTCGGACCCTGAAGGAGACTAATGTTGAAATTGCAGGGACCCTAACAGATATATTTAAATGTCATGTTGTTCTGTTGTTTAAAGCATGCTCTAAAAGTAAACTGGGAAATTATAGGCTGGTAAGTTTGATGTCAGTCATGGGTAAATTATTGGAAGGAGTGCTAAGAGATAGGATCGACAATTATTTACATAGACAGGGACGTATTAGAGAGAGTCAACACGGCTTTGTGCATGGTAGGTCTACTTTAACAAATATATTAGAGGTTTTCGAGGCGGTTACAAGGAAAGTGGATGAAGGGAAGGCAGTGGATGTTGTCTTCATGGACCTCAGTAAGGCCTTTGACAAGGTCCCGCATGGGAGGTTAGTTAGGAAGATTCAGCCACGAGATATACATGGTGAGGTAGTAAATTTGAATGGGAATTGAGAATGGGAGAAGTCAGAGAGTGGTAGTAGAGGATTGCTACTCTGAGTGGAGGCCTGTGACTGATGATGTGCCACAGGGATCAGTGCTGGGTCCATTGTTATTTGTCATCTGTATCAATGATCTGGATAATAATTTGGTAAATTGGATCAGCAAATTTGTTGATGATACAAAGTTTGGAGGTGTAGTGCACAGTGAGGAATGTTTTCAAAGCATGCAGAGGGATCTGAACCAGCTGGAAAAATGGTAGATGGAGTTTAATACAGACAAGTGTGAGGTATTGCACTTCGGAAGGTCAAACCAAGGCAGAACATACAAGATAAATGGTAGGGCACTGAGGAGTGCACTAGAACAGAGGGATCTAGGAATACTGATACAAAATTCCCTAAAAGTGGCATCACATGTAGATAGGGTAGTAAAGAGAACTTTTGGTATATTAGCCTTTATAAATCAAAGTACTGAGTATATGAGTTGGGCTGTAATAGTGATGTTGTATATTGCATTAGTGAGGGGGAATTTGGAGTATTGTGTGTAGTTTTGGTCACCGAATTACAGGAATAATATTAATAAGGTCGAAAGAGTGCAGAGAAGGTTTACAAGGATGTTGCCGGGACTTGGGAAACTGAGATACAGAGAAAGGTTGAATAGTTTAGGACTTTATACCCTGCAGCGTAGGGGAATGAGGGGTGATTTGATAAAGGTGTATAAAATTATGATGGATATAGATAGAGTGAATGTAAGCAGGCTTTTTCCACTGAGGCTAGGGGAGAAAAAAACCCAGACGACATGGGTTAAGGATGAAGGGAGAAAAGTTTAAAGGGAATATTGGGGGGGGGGGCTTCTTCACAACTGGGTCTGACTGGTACTGGCATAACTGGTTCTTCTGGGCACATTCTGTCTCACTCCCAACTATTTAAATTTCAGTGAGTTTTGTTCCTAGTAACATTAAGCAGATATGTTTGGTCCTCCTTTTCATTGTTAACGTGCTTCATTATCTTTCATGTTAAAGTTAGACCTGCAGTGAAAGATTTATTGGAAACAAACCACGACTGAAGACGAGGGAACAGCAACAAGTGAACCAGCCCGGGGACTGAGAGCACCGACTGGAGAGAACCCATCTGACTCGGAGATTCCAGTGATTCAGTCAAGAGAAAGTTGGTGAGTCTCATTTACTCAAACACTGGTCCTTGTAATGCCATTGTAATGTCATTAACAATATATAAAATGCATTGTGTCATGATCAATATTAAAATGTGCTTTTCGTGTCAATAACAGACTTGGAAATGTTGAATGTGCTCCCTATCTCCATTCCTCCTGTAATTCACAACCAGCTCCTTTGTTTTTGTCACAATGATGTAGAAGTTGTTTTCTTGACACCACTGTGTCGGGGTGATGACTTCTTCTCTGTTGGCTGCCTCGTTATTATTTGAGATTAGGCCAGTCAGTGTAGTGTCGTCAGCAAATTTAATTAGCAGATTGGAGCTGTGGGTGGCAACAAAAGTCATGGGTGCACAGAAAGTAAATGCCAGGGCCAAAGAGACAACCCTGTGGGGTATGTGTGCTGAGGGTCAGCGAGACAGAGGAGATGGAGCCCACTCTTATCACCAGGATCCAGCTACACAAGGCAGGGTGAAGGCCGAGGTCTCTGAGCTTCTTGTCGATACCTCACGCCTTTGTATGGCTACTGCTCTGCCCATGACTGCAAGGAACTGCAGAGAACTTTGGAGAGCAGAGAACATCAGAGAAACAAGCCTCCACTCCATGGACTCTTCCTACACTTCCACTCCCTCGGAAAAGCAGGCCATGTACACAAAAACCTCATAACCTGGTCATTCTTGCTGCAAACCCGCTCTCCCATCGGGGAAGAGATACAAAAGCCTTAAAGCGAACCACCCGGCTCAAGGACGGCTTCCTGTCTGTGTTTATAAACCAAATGAATGATAAAATGGACTCGGCCTCACAATGTAACTCGACGTGACCCTGCACCATATGTCTATCTGCACTGCGCTTTCTCTGCAGCCACAATGCTTTGTTACAGTGATTGTTTTATCATTTTCATTTTTCATTTTTAGAATCGTTCTTATTGGTACATAATCTTCTACAGCTATAAAATGAGACAAAACCTATGGATTAATATGTATACAATTAATAAAGCTGAAAAAACTGATCGTAAAATATAAAAATGGAACAAAAAAGGAAAAGAAGAACCCCATCTAATTAGGAAAAAACCCCACTAACTACAACAAAAGGGGAAAAACCATTAGGAATCAACAACCCGGAAGGAACCAATATAGCATAATACAAATTAAATGAAAATATTTGGTAAAAGAACCCCATCTTCTTTCAAAATTGAATCGAGGATCAAAAAGTTCTACGTCCATTTTGTTTTCCAAACTAAGTCATAACATCACTTGAGATAAACATTCAGTTAATGTAGGGGAAGAAATATCATTCCATTTTAAGAAAACAACCCTTCTTGTCAGTAGTGTAACAAATGCAATTACATGTTGATCTGAAGATGAAATACTCTGACTATGATGTGGAACTATTCCAAATAGAACAGTCAATCTATTAGGTTGTAAATTAATTTTCAGAGCTTTAGGAATTGCAGAAAATAAAGATTTCCAAAACGATTTTAATGAAAAATATGAACAGAACATATGCGACAAAGTAGCTACTTCAGTTTTAAATCTAAGACAGCATTTGTCTATACTAGGAAATATTCTAGATAGTCTCTCCTTTGTTAAATAATAACGGTGAACGACTTTAAATTGAAATAAACAATGGTTGGCACATACAGAAGAAGAATTTACGTTTTTTTCGAAACTCGAAGCCAAACTTCATTAACAAAGGTCATATTACGTTTTCTCTCCCAATCTTGTTTAATCTTTAGTGATAGGTTCTTTTTGTGTAACAAAAATAAATTATAAAATCTGCTAATGGAAACTTACACTACGAGATTCAATTTCAAAATGGTTTACCACAAATCAGATTCTTGTAAATATGGAATCTTAGGTAAACATTGTTGTAAAAAATATTTCACCTGAACATATTGCAAAAAATGTGTATGAGCCAGAGAAAATTTGTTAATTAACTCTTCAAAGGTCATCAATAGACCATTACAAAATAAATCTGTAAAAGAATGGATCCCTTTATTTTTCCATGGGAGAAAATAGAGTCAGTTGTTGAAGGTTTAAATGAAAAGTTTCGATGAAAAAAACTAGACGACTTAAATTGCTTAAAATTTTAAAAATTTACGGATCTGAACCCAAATCCGTAGGAATTGTTTAATAACCGGGTAAAGATTTAAATTTGGAATTTTAGAGAGCTGTTAAGGTAATGGAGCTCCTAAAATTGAATTTAAATAAAATTGTTTAACAGCTTTTAATTCCAAATCAACCCATAATGATTTTTGGTTCTTATCAAGCCAATACAACCAAAAACATAATTGTCTAATTTTCACCACCCAATAATACAGTCTTAAATTAGGAAGTGCAAGTCCACCATCTTTTTTGGATTTTTCTAAGTGATACTTATTAAATCTTATTGTTCCAAATAAAAGAAGAAATAACAGGACGAACATAACCTATTTAATGTACTATTGAAATATATCGATCGGTGTGGATGGTACGGCAGGCAAGATTTACACTGTAGCTCAGTATGTTATGAGAATAAACAAATTTCCCATTTTAATTACGTGGAAATATTAGACAGACTGAGCTTCTGCTCTGGAACCTCAGAAGGAAACTGAACTGTTGTCATTTCTGTGGAAAGCAAATATATGGAAAAGGCTTCAATCTCACATTACGATCTGCGGTAACTGGAATCAGGTGACTGGTGGTGGGTCTCCCATATCAATATCAGAATCAGGTTTAATAGCACCGGCATATGTCATGAAATTCGTTGTCTCTGCGGCAGCAGTAGAACCTAATTCATAAGAACAGGTTTTCTCAATTGTGATTTAAAATAAGAATATAAATATTACATTGTTAAATTATATAAATAGGACAAAAATTAAAAAAATTAAGAAATGTAATAAGCTATTTTAATTGTGTGGAACGATTTGACTGACCGGGTTGTTGCTTTGGAAGTAGTGGAGTGAAGCTTAACTGAACTGTACACATTTATGAGAAACTCAGATAAATAGAACAGGCTAAATTCTCACATAAACGGGTCAGACACCCAAAAACATTGGCTGCACTTCAGCAGATAAAAACAGTGGAATGAAACATGCTGAAAATATTGCAGAAAAAAAAATATTCTGTCCACCCACAATGAGAGGACGTGACAGATGCGGATCTCACTGACTTGTCTGAACGGGGAAAGATGACGCTACACGTACACGTAGAGCAGTGTCCAGCAGATGCTACAGATCTGCAGAAAAACGTGAACAGGAGACGGGATCACGTGACGGTGGAGGGTCTCCCACCCCAGACAGTGACCCTAGCTGCCCACCACTCTGTGGAAACAAAAAAAAAACTTGCCGCTCACAGCTGCTTCCAACTTAAATGTGTTGGACATTTCAACTCCCAGGAAAAATATATCGTCTGTCCACTCTATCTATTCCTCTCGTAATCTTATAAACGGCCATCCAATCTCACCCCAGCTTGCTCCGCTGTGGAGAAAATAATACAAGTTTGTCCAGCCTCTCGTTATAGTTCATGCCGTCTAATCCAGGCAGTGTCCTGGTAAACCTCTTCTGCGCCCTGTCCAAAGCCCCGACATCTTTCCGAGAATGGGGGCGACCAGAACTGTATGAAACACTCCAGATGTGGTCTAACTAGTTTTATAAAACTGTGTTACGAACTGTAACGTTTCAGAAACGAACCAGCAGGAATAGACTTCACACTGGAGTCTGGTTTTGATGTTAAAACCACTCTCCTTATTAGTGTCTACTTATAATATAGTAACTTAATGAAATAAAGGAAAGTTAGCAGTGTTATGTGTAAATATAATTCCCAGACTATCAAGCCTGAGGGAACAAAAAAGTAGGTAAGTTCAGTAACCTAGTAAATGATGGGAGAGAGATATTTGTGATCCAGGGTGAAACGTAGAGAAACGGCCGTTACTTCAAAATAATCGTCGTCGAAGTTCTTATCCGTTGAATCCTTCTACATACGAGTTATCAGCGAAAGTGACCTGTCACAGGAATACCGTTTTCCAGGGGTTACCACACAACATACCCAGGCAAGGGTTAACACAAGATATTTCACAATCCACTCCTATGGATTATACGAAGTGACAGCCACACACGTTCGTTGTGGTTCAGTGTACCGATGATCAACCCACTCTTGTGGGCATAGGAGAGTTCCAAGCCTCAGCTGCAACTAACTGAAGCGATCAGCTTTTCCAGTCCCCCCCTCTCTCTCTCTCTCTCTCTCTCTCTCTCTCTCTCTCTCTCTCTCTCTCTCTCTCTCTTTAGACTAGCCGACTGCCTGTCTGCAGATCGCTCTCTCTCTCTCTTTCTTATGGTTCAGTCCACAGTCAGCGCTGTCAGCCTGTGACTGACGTCATAGTCCCGCCTCCTCACGCCGGCGCTCTTAAAGAAACAGTCACAGTAACATCCGCAACACAACTTCCCGACTTTTGAACTCAATGCTTCAACTGATAAAGACAACCATGCCATTTGCCTTCTTAACCACACGGTCAATCTATGCAGTCTCTTTCAGGGAGCGATGAACTTGGAGTCTAAGATCCCTCTGATCATCAACACTGTTCAGGGTTTTGCATTTAACAGTGTACTGTCGCATACATTCGACCTACCGAGCTGCCAAGATGATCATCACTAATCAAATCTCCCTGAGATTTCTCAGGTCCTGTTGAATTTATTGCCAAGTGCACAAGTACGGGAAGGTACAGGGTCAGAGAAACACTGACTTGTGGCAGCATCACAGGCAAGTACATTCAGATAACACTGGGAACACAAGTTATCCGATTCTCTGTCAGTAACAATCTATAAAAAAATTGTTTTATGTCATTATCGATATATAAAATACATTGTGTCATGATCAATATTAAAATGTGCATTTTGTGTCAATAACAGACTTGGAAATGTTGAATTTGGTCCCTGTCTCCATTCCTCCTGTGATCCACAACCAGCTCCTTTGTTTTTGTCACAATGAGGGAGAGGTTGTTTTCTTGACACAACTGTGTCGGGGTGATGACTTCTTCTTTGTAGGCTGCCTCGTTATTATTTGGGATTCGGCCGATCAATGAAGTGTTGTCAACATTGATTAAATAGCAGATTGGAACCAGCCACTGCAGCCCCACAGTGCACTATGTACTGATTGCAAAGCTACGAAATTGCATGTGAATAGCCTCCCCTCCCCCAACTCCACTCTTTCTGCGTCACCAGCAGACTGGGGCATCTCACATCTCGCTGCCTCCGCCAGGACATTAAACTGTGAACAACTGTGGCCAGGGACTGATCTCTGGGGTACTCCAAACGCTACCTCCTTCCAGTCTGAAAACGACCCACTCATCCAGCCACACACTACCGGCAGTTTGTCGATCTCCAACGAAAAAGCCTAATCACCTACTCCCGATGTTCAATATCATTGCTGACTCTGAGTTTACCACCGTCAAATGCCGGGAGGGTCATAATAATCAGAAAGTCTCTAGTCACAGCCGTGTAAATAAAATGTGATCGCAGTAGGTGTGTGGCGCATGCTCAGAATGCGAAGGAGACAGACAAACTGAGCCAAGTCACAGACTGATGAAGGGGAGGAGTGATCCATTTTGATACAGAGAGGGAAGCGGCGAGTTTGATGTTATGCCTGATGTCGGAACTGTGGCCAGTTAGAAGATGAAGTTTTGTTACTCCAATTTGTATTGAGCTGTGACAGTGCTTTTATCAGTAGGCACCATGGAGACTGAAATAATTGCAGTTGAAGTGTTGTCCTTCACCCACTGACGTGCTTTATAAACCTTTAACAGTGTACAAAAGTCAAAGGATTTGTGTATGGGAATCACAAACACAACAGCACGTTTGATCCGCTGTATCTGTCAGTTCACCAGAGCTTGAACGCAAAGTACACTGCAGATGCTGTGGGCAAAGCAACAGGTACAA
This sequence comes from Hypanus sabinus, assembly GCF_030144855.1. NCBI lineage: Eukaryota > Metazoa > Chordata > Chondrichthyes > Myliobatiformes > Dasyatidae > Hypanus > Hypanus sabinus. Next base: position 612,525 of record NW_026779325.1, on the reverse strand, counting down.
AATGCTGAAGGAACTCAGCAGGCTGGACAGCGTCCGTGGGAACGAACAGTGAACATTTCGGGCCGAGACCGAAGACCGTGACCTACAACTTCGCACTGGGAAACGGCCGTTCACCTGCTCCGTGTGTGCGAAGAGACTCATTCAGTTAACCCACCTTGTGATGCTCCGGTGAGTTCACAATAAATAGAGGCCACATTTCTGTCCGGAGTGAGCAAAGAGTTTTACTCAATCATCCCAGCTGCTGCAACACCAGCAACTTCACATCAGGGAGGAAGTTCAAATCAGCTCCGTGTTAAATGTTTAGCCATCACGGTGACTGAAGGCAGCTGCAGGGTCATGAGGGACTGTTACTGTCAGATCCTGCAGTTCTTGCGGCTGCTCATCGCACCCAGGACTGAACCCTGGTCACTGAGCATTGGAGGAGTCTGTTCTGCTGATGTTAGCCTTAAACTGGGCTGCTGTTTAATATTGTGGATCTGTGAAACATAAATCAATTCTGTATCAAATCCCATGTCGCAGGTACTTACTGTCACTGCCAAACTCACAATGTACACTAGAGAGTCCACTCGGTCTATCTGCTCCATGCCCAGGTTTCTGTTCCATATCAGTATTTTAAAATTTACATCTCACACTCCCTGTTGCAACTTGTCACCGCTCCGTGGGAGAAGAGATTTCCCTTGAATTTCTTAGAATCAGAGAAATCTACAGCAAATTACAGGCCCTTCGGCCCACAATGTTGTTCCGACCACGTAACCTACTCTAGAAAATTCCTGGAATTACCCTACCACAGAACCCTCTATTTTCCTAAGCTCCATGTACCTGTCTAAGATTATCTTAAAAGACTCTATTGTACCCGTCTATACCACCGTCGCTGGCAGTGCAGTCCACACACCCACCATTATCTGTATAAAATATATATCTCTGACATCTGCCTTGAACTACTTCCAAGCACCTTAACTATGCCCCCCACGTGTTCGCCATCTCAGCCCCGGGGAAAAAAAGCCTCTGACTTTTCACACGATCAATGCCTCTCATCATCTTATAGACCTGCATGATTTTCCCCAGGCTAATTAGCAGCATGATCTCGCTGAGTATTTGACCTTCCCCAGGGCTCTGGACTAAGGTGGTTAAACTTTTTCCCTGCTCTTTTCAAATTTTGTGTCATTTTCACTAATTTCAAAGGACTGTGCCTCAGACAGCCGGGTTGTTGCAATGCGCCTCTAAAGCCTGACAGCAGACTAGCGAGTGAATCTTCGATGGAGCAGAGTAAGAGGCCAAAGAGTTGCCAGCCTAAGTCAGGGCTTTGGGGCCCTGGAAAGAGATGGGTTCTGGAGGTTACGAACAGGAGGAGGAAGAGGAACCAGACCAGCGGGATGTGGCTATGAAGGAAACATGAGAAACTTTTGGAAACTGGTTAATCGAAAAACAAAATGGTTAATCTCTACAAAACATTGCAGGTAATCAGCAGATCAGGCAGCAAATGTGGAGAGGAATAAATGGGCAGCATTTAAGCCGATCCCCTTGAGCATGTCTAGACTGTGTACTCCTCTGCTTAGTTGCTGCCTGAACTGCAGAGCCTCTTCAGCATTTTGTGTGTGTGCATGTTTGTATTTCCAGCAAATGCAGAATCTCTTTTGTTTCAGATCTGTTTCAGAACACGAAATGCCTGTTGATATTGAGTGTATCGTTTATGGGAGCCGCTTTCTGCGTTAAGAAAGCTGCTGAGTTTTCTACACAGAAAAAAAACTGAGATATGGACGTGGAACCGGTCCCTGCAGAATCTTTTAATGGCACCATACTTACCCATAAATCACCGCGTTTAAAATTTCCCTGTCGTTTGCAGCACCGATCAAATGCGCAGGCGTCAGGATCGCAGCCGTCTCCGATAAATACGCATGCGCGCAGTATACAAAATGTCGGGAGGATCGGAAAGGTAAGGGTTTTTCTGACTCTAATTGGGTGACAATTGCTGTGAGAACCGGAGGCTGTCGCCCGCAAACTCAGCACAGGCCAGATTTTTTCTTCTCTCTCAGCCCCACGATCCGTACACGGGCCCCGGGGAGCTTCCGGCTAATCAGGGAACGGGACCAGATAGATCTCACAGACGGAGCTGAGCTCCAGGTATCTGAATGCAAGGATTAGGAACTCGGAAAAAGAGAACAAAATCTTTCTATCAGCTGTTGAGAAAATCAATTTTGTTCTATCTCCAACCGCAGCAAGTGAAAATCTGCAGAAGCTGGACTGTTTTAATGCTGGAACAGCATTAGTACTCTTTTCCATAGATTCAGCCCGGCCTGCTGAGTTCCTCCAGCATTTTGTGTGTGTTGCTTGTTCTACCTCCTCTTGTTCTGGACTTTTCTACACCTGAGGACATGTTTTGACCCGTTCTGTCTTGGTACATAATGATATCAAACACCTTTGTCCTGGGCAACAAGTAGCCTTCAAATCACAAATGTGCCAGACTCTAGTGAGTCAAACTGCTGCCCTTCCCTTCATATTCATTGGCATTGCCATAACCGAGTTCATCACCGTCCATCAGTTGAGGGAGGGTTCAGTGGAAATATTTATGTAAAATACAGGAACTGGTTGTACCTGTTTGCATTTTGGTGATGCAAAATTTGCTGGAGAATTTGCAAGTGGGAAGAAGGGGAGTGATATTTGGAAGTCTGACCTTTTAAAGCATCATTTAGTAAGAAAATTGCACACAGTGACATACAAAAGTCTGGGCACCCCTGCTCAAAATTCCTGTTCCTGAGAACAGCTAAGCGAGTAAAACAATGACCTGATTTCCAAAAGGCATAAAGTTAAAGATGACACATTGTTTAATATTTTAAGCAAGATTACTCTTTTGCATCCATCATTTACAGTTTCAAAATAATAAAAAAGGAAAAGGGCCTGAGTTTGGACACCCTCCATAGTCGGTGTTTAATAACAACCCCGTTGGCAAGTATCACAGCTTCTAAATACTTTCTGTCGCCAGCCAAGAGTCTTTCAATTCTTGTTTGGGGATTTTTGTCCATTCTTCCTTGCAAAAGGCTTCTAGTTCTGTGAGATTCTTGGGCCGTCTTGCATGCACTGCTCTTTTGAGGTCTATCCACAGATTTTCGATGATGCTTAGGTCAGGGGCCTGTGAGGGCCATGGCAAAACCTTCAGCTTGTGCCTCCTGAGGTAGTCCATTGTGGATCTTGAGGTGTGTTTAGGATCATTATCCTGTTGTCGAAGCCATTCTCTTTTCATCTTCAGCTTTTTTACAGACGGTGTGATGTTTGCTTCCAGAATTTGCTGGTATTTAATTGGATTCAATTTCCATATACCAGTGAAATATTCCCATGCAGCTGGCTGTAACACAAGCCCAAAGCATGATCAATCCACCCCCTTGCTTAACAGTTGAAGAGGTGTTCTGTTCATGAAATGCTGCACCCTTTTTTTCTCCAAACATACCATTGCTCATCGTGGCCAATAAGTTCTTTTGTAACTTCATCAGTCCACAGGATTTGTTTCCAAAATGCATAAGGCTTGTTCCTTTGCAAACTTCTGATGCTGAGTTTTGTGGTGAGGATGCAGGAAATTTTTCTTTGGATGACTCTTCCATGAAGGTCATATTTGTGCAGGTATCGCTGCACAGTAGAACAGTGCACCACCACTTCAGAGTCTGCTAAATATTCCTGAAGGTCTTTTGCAGTCAAATGGGTGTTTTGATTTTCCCTTCTAGCAATCCTACGAGCAGTTTTCTCGGAAGGACTTCTTGGTCTTCTAGACCTCAAAATGACCTCCACCATTCCTGTTACCTGACATTTCTTAAGTACATTACGAACTAAGGAAATGGCTAACTGAAAACTCTTTGCTGTCTTCTCTTGCTTTGTGGGCATTATGTATTTTAATTTTCAGAGTGCTAGGCAGGGACTTAGCGGAGCCCATGGCTGCTGATTGTTGGGCCAAGGTTTGTGGAGTCGGTATTTATAAGGCTTTGAAATTTGTAACACCTGGCTTTTCCACAATAACGGGTGGGACACTTTAGAAACTGTTGTAGGAGGAATTATCTGGCAGAGCTAAGTCAAAGTTGTGATAGGGATTCGATAGTTAGGGGAACATAACTAGAAGAGGATTAACGTCCTAGTAGTAAGGCTTGCAAGTGCTAGTGGGAGAGTCAAACTAAAGTTGCAGGCAGGGAGGGAGCCAGAATGACAGAACAAATAATGGAGGGGGTTAATTGAATTGAATTGGCTTTATTACTTATATCCTTCATATACATGAGGAGAAGAAACATTTACATTACGTCTCTGACTAAATGTGCAATGTGCAATTTATAGTCATAATAAATAGTGTGTACAACAGGCAGTCAACATAACATAGAGATACAGGATGAATCAGGATGAATTAGTCAGTCTGATGGCTTAGTGGAAGAAGCTGTCCCAGAGCTTGCTGGTCCTGGCTTTGGGATGTCTGCACCACTCTCTGCAGAGTCCTGCGATTGAGGGAAGTACAGTCCCCATACCAGGCAGTTACAATACTCTCAATTGTAACCCTGTAGAAAGTTCTTAGGATTTAGGTCCCTATTTCAAACTTTTCAGTGCTCTGAAGTGAAAGAGCACTGTTGTGTATTTGTCACCAGACAACCAGTGTGTATGGAACATATATTATTATATTGTAGCCATTACAGGAACTTGGCTCCAGCCAACAGTCTGAGGAATTTAGAGCGACAAATTTTTCTCTAGTGATCGCAGACTATGCCAAGAAACAAAGCTTGATATATTAAGTGATTTTAATTTTCCATATATTGACTGAGACTCCTATACCGTAAAAGGGTTAGTTGGGGGTAGAGTTTGTCAAATGTGCCCATAATCGGAATGTAGAATTCCCAATGTAGAAATGTGCAATAGGCTGTTAGGAAATGATCTAGGGCTGGTGACACAGAATATTGCTCATAATGCCATGAGATTCCAAGTAATTATGGAAAAAGAGAGGTCTGGACCACAGGTTGAGATTCTAAATTGGAGAGAGGTCAATTTTGTTGGCGACAGAAAGGATCTGACAAGTGTGGATTGGGACAGGCTGTTTTCCGGCAAATGTGTACTTGGTGAGTGGGAGTTCTTCAGAAGTGAAATTTTGCAGGTGTAGAGTTTGTATGTGCCTGCAAAACTAAAAGTTGAAAGGTAACTGGTGCAGGGAACCTTGGTTTTCAAGAGATATTGAGGCCCCAGATATTTTGTTCCTCTAAATACCTCAGACTGTTGGGTGCTACCAAGACTCATTAATGACTGCAATATCATAATTCCACACCGTGAGCTCATCCGACAGTTTTTTCAGTTGTCTTCTCTTGGTTTTTAAAAGCTTCCCAATAGTTTCTGCTCTTTTGTTTGCCATCTCTTTGGCTTTTATGTTGGCTTTGGCTTCTCATTTCAGCCAAGGTTCTGTCCTCCTGCCTTTCCAATGCTTCCACTTCTTTGGGATGTGTCTATCACTCAGCTCCCGAGTTGCTCCCAGAAACTCCAGCCATTGCTGCTCCATCATCACTCCTACCAGATTTCCCTTCCAGTCAGGTTTGGCCAGCTTCTCTGTCATAGAAACATGGAGAAGGTCAGAACAGAAACATGCCCACTCTGGACGATCAGAATGGTAATCTATACGGGAGACGAAATAGATGGGGGAGGTTTTAAATAGCAGTTTTGCATCCGTATTGACTCAGGAGATGGACACAGAGTCGATAGAGGTGAGGCAAAGCAGCATCAACTTCAGAGACCATGGACAGATTACAGAGGTGGAGGTTTTTGCTGTCTCAGGCAAATTAGTGTGGATAAATTCCCAGGGCTTGAAATGTAGATCCCTCGCACCCTGTGGAAGACAAGTGCAGAAATTGTCGGGGTCCAAGCACAGATATTTAAATCATCGTTAGTGACAGGTGAGGTACTGGAGGAGTGGAGGACAGACAATGTTGTTCCACTGTTCAAGAAAAGCTCTAAAATTAAGCTATGAAGTCATATGTTGGTGAATTTCACAGCAGTAGTGTGAAAGTCATTGGGACATATGTGCAGGAACCGGATATATAAGTATTTGGATAGATGTGGACTGATTAAGGATAGACAGCATGGCTTTATGCATGGTAGGTCATGTCTAACCAGTCTCATGGAGCTACTTGAGGAAGTTATCAGGAAAGTGGACGAAGACAAGGCAGTGGATGTTGTTTACATCGACGAGGAAGGCACTTGACAAAGTCTCATTGGGAGGCTGGTCAAGAAGGTTCAGTCATTCAACATTCAAGATGAGACAGTAAAGTGGATGAGACACGGTCTTTGTGAGAAGCCACAGTGTGGTAGCAGATGATTGCCTCTCTGACCGGAGGCCTGTGCCACAGGGATCAGTGCTGGATCTGTTGTTGTTTGTCATCTATATCAGTAATCTGGATGATAGTGTGGTTAACTGGATCAGCAAATTTGTGGATGACAACAAGACCGGTGGTGTAGTGGACAGTGAGGAAGACTATCATGGCTTGCGGTGTGATCTGGACCAGCTGGGAAAATGGTTTGAGAAATGGAAAATGGAATTTAATGCAGACAAGTATGAGGTGTTGCACTTTGGTATGACCTACCAAGGGAGGTCTTTCAGAGTGACTGGTCGGGCATGGATGAGTGTTGGAAAAGAAAGCGACCTGGGAATACAAGTCCTTAATTCACTGAAAGTGATGTCACAGTTAGATTGTGATGGAAAGCAAGATTTCAGCCCAATGGGCTTCAGGAACGAAAGTACTGACAACAATAACTGGATGTTATGTTGACTTGCAGCAGACATTGGTGAGCCCAAATTTGGAGTATTTTGTGCAGTTTCGGTCAACAAGCTGCAGGAAAAATGTAAAAGAGGTTGAAAGAGTTCAGAGAAAATTCACAAAGATGTTGCCAGGTCTAGAGGACTTGGGTTATAAGTAGAGATTGAACAGGTCAGGACTTTATTCCTTGGAAAATTAGAGATTTAGCAGAGACTTGATTGTGATGGAGGTAACTGCAAGCTGGATTTCTCCACTGAGATGGTGTGTGACTGCAAGCAGAAGCCATGGGTTAAGGGTGAAAGGTGAAACATTAAGGGGAACATGAGGGGAAACTTCATCACACAGACAGTCATCTGGGAGTGGAATGAGCAGCCATTACGAGTGGTGCATGCAAGCTCAATTTCAATATTTAAGAGGTTTGTGTAGGTGCCTGGATGGTAGGGGTATGGGAGTGGGCAGATTAAATAGTTCAGCACAAACCAGATGGCTGAAAGAGCTTGTTTCAGTGTTGTACTGTGACCAAAACCTGAAATAATACAAAAATTCACTCCAAATCCTTTTTAACAGCTGTACGGACCAACCATTCATCTCAGCAGGAATTTTTTATATGTCGTTAAAACTGTGGCACTTTAAGTTAATAATACATAAAAGAAAATCCCAGCTGCATGTCAAGAAACACTATTTGTGTGAGACTGTTTCAGTTACTGTGGGGCCAGGCACCCATGCAGATCAGCAGGAGCAGGGAATAATACCAATGGAGAGAGTCAAAGTGAGCTAATGCACAAATTGGAGATGGCAGAAATGCCCCATTCTGATAGAGACAGGAAGAGTATCAGGGAATTGATGGTCATTCCAGATACCAGCACTCTGCCCAGTCAGGAGATGATTTCTCTGTCCAACTTGGGTTCAATCTCACTGTAACAGTGTGATACCAGATCAAACATTGGCAACTCATGTAATCTCATCTGAAATGTTGTCCTAAACCCATTGATGGATTTTGTAAATCTTTCCACAGGTTAAAAACGAGAAGGAATTTGTCTACAGAAAGCTCAGTCATGGCATATCAGTTTTGCTGTCTCTGTCCGGATATTTAAGAAGCAGAGCAAGGGATTCAATCGAATATCCTTCCTGCTCAGACAGTGGGAATGGATTCACTTGGTCATCTCAACTGAAGGTACATCAGCGAGTTCACACTGGGCAAGGACATTCATCTATTCTGTGTGTGAGAAAGGATTCAGTCGGTCTGCCCACCTGTGGAAACACCAATCAATTAACACCGGGCAGAGGCTAGTCATCTGCTGAAGTTCTGGGAAAGGATTCACTCCATCATCTGACCTCATAGCACACCAGCGAGTTCACACCAGAGAGAGGCAGTTCACCTGCTCGGACTGGGAAGGGGTTCACTTGGTCGTCTGAACTACTGAGACACCAACGAGTTCACACTGGGGAGAAGCCGTTCACCTGCTCCGTCTGTGGGATGAGATTCACTGATTCATACACACTACAAAGTCACCAGCGAGTTCACACTGGGGAGAGGCCATTCACCTGCTCCGTCTGTGGGATGAGATTCACTGATTCATACATACTACAAAGTCACCAGTGAGTTCACACTGGGGAGAGGCCGTTCACCTGCTCAGACTGTGGGAAGGGATTCACACAGTCATCCAACCTGCAGAGTCACCAGCGAGTTCACACTGGGGAAAAGCCTTTCACCTGCTCAGTCTGTGGGAAGAGATTCACTCGGTCATCTGACCTAATGGCTCACCAGCGAGTACACACCGGAGAGCGGCCGTTCACCTGCTCGGACTGTGGGAAGGGATTCTCTTTATCTTCTCGCTTACTGACACATCAGCGAGTTCACACTGGGGTGAAGCCGTTCATCTGCTCAGTCTGTGAGAAGAGATTCACTCACTCTTCCACGCTACAGAGACACAAGCTTGTTCACACTGGGGAGAAGCCGTTCACCTGCTCAGTCTGTGGGAAGGGATTCACTCAGTCATCCAGTCTGCAGAATCATCAGCGAGTTCACACTGGGGAGAAGCCGTTCACCTGCTCAGAATGTGGGAAGGGATTCACTGAGTCATCACACCTACAGAGACACCAGCGAGTTCACACTGGGGAGAAGCCATTCACCTGCTCAGTCTGTGAGAAGAAGTTCACTAACTCTTCCACCCTACAGAGTCATCAGCGAGTTCACACTGGGGAGAAGCCATTCACATGCTCAGTCTGTGAGAAGGGATTCACTCATTCTTCCACCCTACGGAGACACCATCGAGTTCACACTAGGGAGAAGCCATTTACCTGCTCAGTCTGTGGGATGAGATTCACTGATTCATCCTACCTGCAGAGTCACCAGCGAGTTCACACTGGGGAGAAGCCATTCACCTGCTCAGTCTGTGGGAAAGGATTCACTCTGTTATCCAACCTGCAGTGTCATCAGCGAGTTCACACTGGGGAGAAGCCATTCACCTGCTCAGACTGTGGGAAGGGATTCACTGTTTCAGCTAGCCTAATGGCACACCAGCGAGTTCACACCGGGCAGCGGCCGTTCACCTGCTCAGACTGTGGGAAGGGATTCACTTTGTCATCTAAACTACTGAAACACCAGCGAGTTCACACTGGGGAGAAGCCGTTCACCTGCTCAGTCTGTGAGAAGAGATTCAGTGACTCTTCCGCCCTACAGAGACACCAGCGAGTTCACACTGGGGAGAAGCCATTCACCTGCACAATCTGTGGGAAGGCATTCACTCAGTCATCCCACCTACAGAGTCATCAGCGAGTTCACACTGGGGAGAAGCCATTCACCTGCTGAGAATGTGGGAAAGGATTCGCTCAGTCATCCCAACTACTGGCACACCAGTAAGCTCACAATGGGGAGTGGCCGTTGTTATGATTCCCCAGGTTTCGTTTACTGTGGACTGTCATTTTGAGAGAAAGAGAGAGAGATAAAGAAGGTGAATCAGTCTGACTTGCAGCTTGTTTACATCGCTCGCAGCTTGTTTAATTTTAACCAAGGACACGGACACTCAGAGTGAGACGGAGATGAAGGATGAAAAATGGAAGGTTCAAAACAAGGGAAATAGTGGCCAAAGCTCATGGTTTAGAATGTCCCTACGCCCACAAGTGTGGGTTAATTATCATTTCAGCATACATCGAATGTGTGGTTGTCACCTCTTTTGATCCATGGGAGTGGATCGGATTTGGGGTATCCTGTGAAGACCACTTATGTGTTAACCCTTGCCTAGTTGTGGTGTGGTAATTCACTCGAAGACAATACCACTTTTGACATGTCACTTTCGGTGGTAATTCGTATGTGGATTTGGAACACGACCGATAAAATCTACAGTGACTGTTCTCTCATTTTACCACCATGGAACCTGTGGAATTTGACATAATTGCCTTCTCTTAACATTTACCCAGGATTACAAATATCTCCCTCTCATCACCTATTCTGTGGTTGAATTGAACTTTCGTACTTTACCATCTCAAGACTCCAAGCCTTGTTTCCCCTGAGCTCAATAGTTTTGGAGTTACATTTACACACATATATATACATAACAATGTTCACTTTTGTTTATCTTGCTTAAGTTACTATATTAAAAGTAGATTCTAATAACGATAGTTTTAACATCAAAAACAGACTCCACGTATATCTATTGCTGCTAGTTCGTTTCTAAAGCGTAACGATTCATAACAAAATTGGGGCCTGCGTCCAGGATATGAACAGGTTTGGGGCGTATTGATTAATTATCGATTTCATTGGGGAAATCCCTTTTGATTTATTTGTGTGTGGAAAATCAGCAGCAGATGCTGATAGGTTTGTGGAAGCGCCAACCTCTGAGGCATTAGAGGACGCCAGAAAGGTTGAGTTGTTGAGTATTGCTCGGAGGTTAAAACTTGCTATGTTGAAATTAACAATGAGGAGGGCACAGGTGCAGAGGATAATAGCTGAACATTATGTATCTGAGGGATTGTTTAAAGTGGAGGAGTTGTAGGTGTATCCTAAAAGTAAACCTAGTGAGCTTGAACTCCTGTACGTGAGAAAAATTAAAGATGGAGGCTGCGGAAAGGCAAAGGCAGTTTGAGGTGAGAGACGCAGAAAAACAGAGAGAAGAAGCAGAAAAACACAAGGAGGAAGCAGAAAGACAGAGGCTGTTCGAGCTGGAAAAGATAGAGAGATTTCAGCAAAGGGGTCCAGCGTTAGACTCTGGTGATAAGTTTGAGGCCAGTTGTGAAGTTAAACTGGTACCTCCATTTGACATGGCGGTGGTTGATAAATACTTCCAGCATTTTGAGAAGGTTGCCCAATAGAAGGTTGGTCCTCTTACAAAGTGTAATTAAGGGGGAGGCTCAGCCTATTATGCTTTGACAATCGATGAAGCAGCTGAGTATGACATAGTGAAACAGGCTGTGTTCAAAGCTTATGAGTTGGTCCCAGAATCCTACAGGCAGAAGTTTATAAATTTGTGGAAATCTGTGAACCACACTTATATGGAATTTGCTTATGAGAAGTTTGTGTGTTTTAATGACTGGTTCACATATAAAAATAGAAGTGATAATTTTAACAGCTTGAAAGTGTTGCTTTTAATTGAAGAATTCAAAAGGTGCGTCCCTGATAACATAAAGACGTATTTAGATGAAAAGGATGCTGCCACTTTGCTAGATTAGCAGATGTTTGCTTTAACTCATAAGGTTAAGTTTACCGAGACTAAGAACTTCCAAAACAGTCCCAGGGATAACGAGGGTAAACCAGTAATTAAAGCTGGGACTAGTGACAAGAGTAAGGATGAAGTGAAGCAGTTGAAGGAGAAATATTCTGGTCTTACTTGTTACTATTGTAAGAAAGCTGGTCATATGATGGCTAATTGTTCCATCCCGAAGAAGAAAAAGGAAATGGAGGCAGTCCCAATTGCCTGCGTTCAATACGTTGAAGCACCTGTAAAGCCACAGGGTTCTGAACATTCTGTTGAGGCTCAGTTAAGGTCTGAGAGGTCTGAACGAGTTAAGAAGGCTTTCGATCATTTTCGGTCAAATGGGTTTGTATTGGTAAAGGAAGGGTCAACCCCGGTAACAGTGAAAATTCTTCGAGTTACTGGGGCTTCTCAGTCACTTATATTAGTGTTCTGAAGTTTGGTGATGAGACTAACACTGGTGAGGTAAATCTTATTAAAGACATTGGGAATGGTGTGGTTTCTGTTCCTTGTACAACGTAACTTTACAGTCAGTGTCAGTTTCGGGACCTGTTGAGATCGGAGTATGCTCCAGCTGACCGGTGGAAGATGTTAGTTTGCTGTTAGGGAATGACCTGGCAGATGGTAAAGTTGTTCCTTTAGTGCTGTTGACAACTAAACCAACCACTGACGACCCACAGATGGATTTTAACATTTATCCCTCCTGCGCAGTAACAGGAAGCATGGCTAAAAAGTCTGCCGACACAGACGGTTCTGTGCAGCATGATTCTGATTCCCATGATAGCCAAAATCGGGATTCCGGTTATGATGACTTGTCAGGGGCTTTTCTGCCTTCATTGTTTCAACAGGATTCAGGTAGTAAGTCTGATGAGAAAGATTGATCCCTGTCCAGGAATGAGTTTATAGCAGAACAGAACCGAGACCCTGAGATTGAAGCTTTATAAAAACAGCTCTCTCAGATGATGAGATTAAGAAAGTGCCGGTAGGGTATTATCTCAAGGATGGAGTGATAATGAGGAAGTGGAGGCCACCTGCTATACCAGTGAGTGAGGAATGGGCAATTGTTCACCAGG